>NC_089751.1:6027134-6032134 GCF_040412425.1 Macrobrachium rosenbergii
TTTGGAACCGACTCGGAAATGGGTACTTGTTTCATGTCGCTTTCTCTCACATGACATAAAAACACAGATGGCAAGCAACATCATATCATAAAACTTTCCAGCCAGAGAGAGAGAGAGAGAGAGAGAGAGAGAGAGAGAGAGAGAGAAATTATCGAGTCAGAAAAAATATATATATATATATATATATATATATATATATATATATATATATATATATATATATATGTGTGTATATATATATATATATATATATATATATATATATATATATATATATATATATATATATATATATATATATATAAAGAGGAAATTCTACGACATGTTGAAGTACCTAATGGAGACGTAAAATAAGATAACACCATTTATCAATGACTTGATATATAAATACACAGGTGAATTATAAAAGATAAATAAACAAAAGAATACCAAAAAGCAAAAGTTCTTTCAGTATGTAATCAGTGTCACCCTGAAGGAGCATTTTTATTTTTACCTTTTGTTTTAATCAAAACGGCAAAAATAACTATTCGAAATGTAGTTTCTCATCTCCACGAAAGAGCAACGTAACATTTTTCACTTAGCTCTGAATGAGTTATCAAACGAGGTTTTGCGTGCTTCAAATGTCAATTTAAAATTTAAATTTAAAATTTTACATTTTAAAATTAAATTTAAATTTGAATTTAAAATTTAAATTTATATTTAAATTTAAAATTTAAAAAGTTGAAAATGTTACAGCTCGTTATTATGAAATCTAGGTTGAATTTTAATTGAACTGATTTTCTGGTGTTTAGAACTCACTGCTGTGAGTATGCATTTTGCTGAATATTCTGACAATATAAGATTACCGTTTCACAAGTTAAAGTCGACAGATAAAAAGTGATAAGTAAATCACTTAATAAATAAATAAACAACACACAAAAACATTCTGAACACATTTTCTAATAAAATCTGGAGAATGTATCTTCCATAATTTCGGTGTCATATTTCGACAAAATGAAATGAAATCAGATAAATATGAATTAGATTTTCCATGTAAACACAAGATTACAAAAGAAATAAATTAAATAAAACTTCTACAAAGCCTAAAGTAAATCCATGAGGCCTCGCTGACAAACAATTGATAAAATATGACACAACTTCGGTGAAGCTTCAACAGAGTTAATGCAAATTGAACAGAAATACCACAAACTCTTAGATGAGGAGGCAGGCATTCGGGGAGGTGGTTAGCGGATGTGGGTGGGGTGGTGAAGGGAGGGGGTTGGGGGTAGGGAATTTGTGGAGCTCTGATGCACGAGCAAACAAGGCAAACATGCACTCGAGAATATAAAGTTTAGCTGGGCTGCATCGGGGACGTATGCTAATTATACTGCAGATGTTATCGCCACTGCGCTTCGCCAGCTACATTGCATTGTCCTTATCTTGTAAGAAACATCGTTGATAGCTAGTTCCAATAATGATACGGCCAGGAGAGCTGGTTTTAACGCGAATGAGTTTTAAAAACTCGTGTGAGAATGACGCAATATGAGTTGAACGATGGTCATTTCAAAGCGTGCCGGATTATCTCTTGGCAATCTCCCAGCTAAAAAAAATATATATATATATATATAAAAAGTCAAGTATACCTTAGTTTAATCAGACCACTGAGCTGATTAACAGCTCTCCTAGGGCTGGCCCGAAGGATTAGACTTATTTTACGTGGCTAAGAACCAATTGGTTACCTAGCAACGGAACCTACACCTTATTGTGGAATCCGAACCACATTATACCGAGAAATGAATTTCCATCACCAGAAATAAATTCCTCTAATTCTTCATTGGCCGGCCGGAGAATCGAACGCGGGCCTAGGAGAGTGCCAGCCGAGTACGCTATCGACCTACCCAATGAGGAACATAAAAGAACCACTGAAAAGTTAGCTGAGGTGTTGAAAAACACTGGGTGAAGAATTCTTATCACTATACCTATTTATACATTTAGGAATAAATGTTTGAATGAATAGCATAAAACATAACATATTTTTAGCAAGAACTTGTATAAAATCTGCAAATAGTGCACACGTTAATCTTTTCTACCAAAGAACGTGTAAGCTAGCGGCAGACTCTTCTTTATCCAAATAAAAGCTAATGAATGTGACGATAATACCATTCCTGTTCAGAAAATTTGGGTCCTGACTACATACTACGATTTTTAACGTTTAAAAGTACTGATGCCGCTTATTATTTTCATTTTAAGTTTGAAAATGATAGATGGTTGATAAAAAAAAGACTACCACAAACATATTTTCTCATGCAGACAAATATATGCATAAACGCAATATACTCGTACATATATACATACATACATAATTATATGTACATACATACATATATCTATATATATAAATATATATATATATATATATATATATATATATATATATATATATATATATATATATATATATATATAGATATCGTGTGTTTTGTGCATGTACAAACGCTTACACAAACATTCAAGCAAGCTTGGAAGGGCCAGATATTGCACTGAATTCCAATCGACATGACCTAAGGGTATTATAGAAAGCGATGACAGTAGCAACAGAAAAGAGGGAGTTCATTTCTTTGTTTCTATCCGCAACGCATCATCGGAAACCCATAACCAATTCCAGTTGGCTCTTAACCCTCACCAAAGGAATGGTCATCATAGCTTTGTTTACGTTCCCTAGTCTTTCCACCACCTCATCCTTTCCACGGCCTTTTCAAAACACTTCATGGAAAGAGAACTTCTTCCGATGACAGCCATTGCACGCGTTCATTCGGCTAGTTTCCTTCTGCAAGAATAATTACTTTTTCTGTTGCGCAGAGAAGAATATTTGCATGTGCACACATGTATTCATATTATATATATATATATATATATATATATATATATATATATATATATATATATATGTGTGTGTGTGTGTGTGTGTGTGTGTGTGTATATATATATGTGTATTTATATTTATATATGTGTATAAACACATACAAACATACATATGCCTTATAGTCAAAAGTCTATCACAATATCTAAGCCAATGGACCAGGTTCCAATCCCGGCAGAGGCTGTTGCACGTATCGTTTATTGCTTCCTTTAGGTGTCAGTTATTCCCAAAGCAAGGCGATTCAGTATCCAGACGTCTTTACGTGTTGATACTTGTAATTAAAAGACTTCATTGTGTATGTTCATATGTGTGTGTGTGTGTGTATGTATGTATGTATATATATGTATATATATATATATATATATATATATATATATATATATATATATATATATATATATATATATATATATATATATATGTATGTGTGTGTGTGTGTGTGTTTTATCACATACACAGCTGTTCTGTGCATTAGTACAATTACTAACAGGACCTCATTCAAACTGGATGGTATCTAGTGGAGACATTTAGTCAGAAAAAGTTACAAGCTTTCTAGGACAAACAGTCCTCATTATCAAGTATCCGTACAATGACCAGACGCGTAGTCCAGCTGTATTTATATCTGTGTGCTGGGTACTTTAATCCTATAATTGCCTTCCTCCTCCTGTGTGACCCCAACCCTCGTGACCTTGGTCTTTCTCTGCCCGCATTCAGATAAGTTTAATATATCCTGGACCTCTCTCGTTACGTCTCCCATAAAAACGTAAAACATCTATGAGATGACACAGCCTTGTCTGAAGCCATTTTTCACCAGACCAGATACTCCCCAACCCCTTGGTATATTCGTGTACAACATCGTTTTTCATCATTCGAAAGGCTCTTTGTAAAATTCACCTTCTGCACTAGATATTCCCGGTAACTTCTATTTGCTTGTCTGTAAGTTCATTTAAGAGCTTTCCTAAGGTCTACATGTGACACTGTACTGACTGCCAAGTACGTTTAAACTTCTCGCCCAACAAATGCTTGATCATGTCACAATCTGCGCTGTTCTTCCTTATGAAGCCTAGTGGTGTATGTATGTCTGCTCTTTTGTACGACGTTGTCAAACATATTACTATTTCACCCGTAATGTACAAAATGCAGTGTTAAGTCTGAAATAATTCTCACAAGTTTATCTTCAACAAAAGGTCATAACCCCATTCAAGCTTGTCCTTAGAACCATTCCCTTATCTTGAGCGATATGCTATTTAGTTAAAAATTTCACTCTGACCATCATACTGATAGCATGTCAGTTTTAATCGCATTTCAGAAGCATTTTAAGACTATATTCGAATGCAGCCTTACATCTCATTAAATTATTTGTTCCATTGTTGATTTATGTTTGTAATCATACCTCCGTCACCTCACTTGGAAACTGTCGACTAAGATACAATTAAATATTTCCAGACTCTCCTAAAAGTGTAAAATACAACGGACTCTGTGATCATTTGAATATGGAAAAAATAGACTTCGCCATTCTCAGGGTCGAATCGTTTTTTACTGAAATATTTCAGCATTTTTCAAAACAATACTGATTCCATTCTCGACAAAACAAAAGATTCATTTCGGTGCATATCTCTTAAATCTTAGTCTGGCTATGAACATTCCAAGTTTGCCCCTTTAACACAATTTACTTTCGTTTCCTTTTTCTCAAGAACATGTCTTCCCACCTCTCCGCAATAAACCTCTTACTCACTGGTACTTGGATATTCTAGAATGTTGCCTTTCATACATCGTAACTTCAAACGTCCCTTCCACAACCCCTGACATTTTTTCATCTTCGTACCTGAGGATAATAAGGCTATACTTTGAAACTTTACAATTTTTAACACGGTCATTTCTTTCATAAAAACTCATCACATCCCACCGCTTAAAATGCTTTTTATGAAAACCCAATAACAACCTTGACCTTAAAAAACAAGTTATGCAACAAATAACTGCATTACAGAGTCTTTCATCGTTTTTTTTTTTTTTTGGCTCTTCTTTAGTTTTCTGTAAAAGAAAACTACTGAGATGGCTTTGTCTGTCCGTCCGCACTTTTTCTGTCCGCCCTCAGATCTTG
>NC_089751.1:6037134-6042134 GCF_040412425.1 Macrobrachium rosenbergii
AGAAAATCAAATTAGCTCCCTTTAGTCATGTCTGTTTTTGTCTAACTGTAGCTTGTAAATCAAGGGGATTTCATATATACGAACTGTAAAAAATCTTCTAAGGACATTAAATCTTGTAAAGAAAAGGAATTCTCATATTTGAAAAAAATAGTGTTAGAGTTCCACCTATGCGAGTATTTAAAATGATTATAAATATCAGACATAAATGACAGTGCAAGAATGAAGAATTTCCATCTCTCTGTCATGAAGCAATCTCCACACTGTCTGCCGTCAGAAACTATTTTCACTACATTACTGCAAGAAATTATATTTATGGACATTACGCCATAAGAGCACCTGAATATACGCATTCAAAACATACACACAGAGAGACTGCCTGTGTTTCCTTGTCAGGCTTTGAACAGCTTCCGTGAGAGGAAGCCAAGCCGGTTATGCTTCCCCGCTTTAGTTTGGCTGTAGAATTACCAACGGTATATATGTAAAAGGTTCTACAGAAAATGAAACACCGGTGCCCAAAATCCTCCACTCTAAAGCATTCTCAAGCAAAATCTGTAAAACACTGACAGAATATTACAAAGAATAGTCGACTTTACCCCCCAAAAAATCTAACACAATAGGTTACCTAACCACCGTGATAACTACAAAGGTTTGCATTTGGTCCAGGAGTTTCTGGACTAAATAAGATGAGACAGTCTGTACAAAAAATGTCCTTTCAAAGTTAGTTTGCGAACGAGAAAATAGTAAAGAGAAAATTTTTAAAAAAAATGGATCCTTGTACAATCCAAGGAATTATGTAAATGTATGTAACAGTAAAAAAAAACAAAAAAGGAAAGGCTAATGGTTTATTTGAAGCGAAGATGGCAATTGTATGTAACCTTAGTTTGGTTGGGAAGGCTCAGATAAGGCCTAGCAGTTAAATGAGTGCGATAAGACAGGAGAGTAATTAGAAAATCAGAAGATGAGTAACAAACGGAATAAATTAGTCAGCGGGGGTATTTTCAGACATAGACACTTACGAAGGAAGAATAAAAAAAAAGTAAATGCTATGATCAAGGATTGGGAGGTTGAAAGATGGCCGAACAGAGATAATAAAGTAATGAGTATGAATAAAAACCGAAAAAAATGAAATTACGAAAAGGCAGATCTTAGAGAGCAATCTACGAAAAAGGTTGTACATGTGGGAAATAAATTCACAGAGAAATGTTTGAAGGAACTAATGAAAATGAAGGAAGGAAATGAAGAGATGCCTTTCAATGAGAACACAACCCCGCGTCGATGCGTTTAGTATTTTCAAGCTATTGAATGTATAAGAGAGGTGAAAGGTATGTCTAACTGATGAAAGATGGTAACTGATTAATCATCTGGGGATGTTTGAAGAAGTGACACTTGAAATGTCAGGAGGATAATAACAGATTTAAGACAGTGACTGCATCAAAAGATGAGGCTTCACAAGAGGTGCTGCAGTAGATGGTAATAGTAAATTGAGTGGCCAACCAGGGTGTGTAACGAGGCGTGCATGAGGGAACTGTTCAAAAGACATTTGTAAGGAAAATATTTTGTTTTTGTATAATGACATTATTAGGCACATACAGGAAAGCGTATGGACGTGTTTCGACAGAACAAGTAGACAAGTACAAAAACGATCAGAAATTGCATGTGGAATGCAAGGACTTTTAGAACTTCCATGACATCACTAAGATAAATCCTTTGTGAAAGGTACTGGGAATCCCAGGTGTGTGAGGTAATTATTTGAGAGCGATAAAAAGTTCTTATGAAGAAACTTAAGGTTTTTTTGGAGCATGTTCCAGTGAGAATGTCTGGTCTGGAAAGGTTCCCTAAGAGAAATTGCGTTATATCGCCACGGCTTCTTAAAAGCGGTCGCGAATGTAACAGTCCCGATACGGTACCGATTGTTAATAGAGAATACCAACTACAATGATGGCTGAAAGTTTGTAAGCGCATGCATGAAAAGGGATTATTAACAGGAACAAGGCTAAGGGTAAATGGGAGCCTTGAAGTAGTTGCAACAAATGCTAGAATGAACGATGGAAAAACTGACATACTTGATCCGCATAGGTGACTTCGTGAAGACAGTTCTACGAATAGGGCACGTAATTCAAAGCCAACGAGTAGGATACCAAAATGTTGATAGGTAGAGGGAACTGAAGTGCCCTAATATTTAGGCAATAAGATATTGCAATGAGGATATGTTGAGTGCCATATTGCTGCTGTTTTCTCTGTACATATGTGAAGAACATATATATATATATATATATATATATATATATATATATATATATATATATATATATATATATATATATATATATATATATATATGTGTGTGTGTATGTATATGTATATGTATATATATATATATATATATATATATATATATATATATATATATATATATATATATATATATATATATATATATACACACACAGAGAGATAATCGAACAGTTGGTCAGAAAGATGTGTATTCTAATACCCGTAATAACCACTTGACTTCTCGACTTCCTCACACCTTATGTATTCGCTTGTCCTTACTAGGCTTGAAATTAAGTGATGGTTAAATGGGTCTATTTCAGGTCTGGTAAAATGCAAGCGTATGCATGAGCTGAACTGGTTGTATATCCCTCTTCATAGCATGATGGGATAATTCGTCCTCACTGGAATCTCACGTGTGCTGTTACGAATATTACCACGGAAATAGAGCCACTGCATTTAATCCTCCCTTAGATTCAAGGTGGTAAAGAAAAGCGTACCGAAATGTGTGATGAAGTCGAAAAGTTAAGAGCTACTCGTGGCTATCCAATATACACAGACACATACGCGAGCACACACAAACACAGACACATATACATACATACATACATATATATATATATATATATATATATATATATATATATATATATATATATATATATATATATATATATATATATATATATACATGCGTTTTCGTGTGTGTGGGTTTTGTTTTCCATCTAAAGCCATCTCTTACGAGGCGCAAGGCTTAAAAGATGATAATACATTTTTCCATTATATTCTTTTTCCCATGAGGGTGTGATTCCAGAAGGCGCTGCGGTTTTAATCAATCATGTATGCATACATACATACATACAAACACACACACATATATACAGTATATATATACACACATTTGTGTTTGTGTGAACATATATGTACGCAAATGCGTATGTATGTGAAATAGTTTATGCACTTAAATATTGGGAGCATAGAAATCTTTATACTGAACTTTAATGTAGATACAGTCATCTACAATTACTTTCAAATCTCCTAAAACACGGTAACCAAAGTAAACTCTCCCAAGAAATCTACTCAATATTGTAATGTTTGTCCTGCGCTTTGAGCAATATCGATTAAAGACTACTGCAGTACCATAGAAATTAATACCTCGGTCAATTATTTGATGAATAGATAAAGAGACCAGATATTATAAAATGATTAACACTGAATTTGTACAGAATATGTATGAAAAATATGAAGCCTCTTTACATATTTTAGGGGATGAACCTGGCGTAAAAAGGAGTATGTGAATGGCTTTTGGTAGTGAAAGCTTTAATAGACTCTGTAATTGTTTTAATGGGTTCGAAATTGGTAAAATGAAAAAAATATATAGAGTCCTTCAAAATTTAATAGCCACATAAACCTTTACTACCTGAAACGTACACTGCTAAGCAGTCCTCTACTTTGAATATATTTTAAGGGTCCTCTGGGAAATTAGATGGGGCCGTGCTCAGCTCCACAAGATAGCCTCTTATTTGGAGGAAGATCTCTTACAGATAACGAACCATAGACGTCTTCATTTATATCTATCCTGAATCTCTCAAAAGCCTTTCGGTTTCTGGGTTATGGTTCTTGATGAAATAGTTGGCCCTTAAATAAGATATGCGGAAACGGAAACGGATACATTTAATAGCATTTGCTCGGGTTTTTCATTCGTGATACCGAGTAAAAAACTTAGGTCGCCTTGGTTTCAATCAAATCATATAAATCTCATTTTCCCGGTATAGCGAACGGCCTATTTCTTCGAGAGTCAGACTAGTATCACCACTATTAAAGAGCTAATAGTTACAGTCAACAGTTGTGTAAATATTTCAGCCACGGTTTCATATAATATAGCAGACAGATCAAAGAGTGAACATTAATGCTCTTCACTGTAAGCCTATAAGACTAAACAAAGCTTAGCTAGTGTTAGTCTAAATAAAAATGAATCGGCAAGAATCTAATTTAAAGTTAGGCGATGTTCCACAGGTAGTCTGAATACATAGCCACGCGACGTGCAAGGAAAATGATGGGATTAATTAAAGAAATTATTCCCCTCTGTCAAAATTTCAGAGAAATGTCCGTATTTTTGTAAACCTAATTTAGCTGTGCTAAATTAGGTAGAGAATAATAGCATTCGGAGGACGAACTGTTGGTAATCTTATCTAACATACTGCATAAGCTGTCATTATCATGTTAATAATAATCACTTCACGTCACATCATCTCTCTCTCTCTCTCTCTCTCTCTCTCTCTCTCTCTCTCTCTCTCTCTCTCTCTCTCTTCCTGGAGTTCCTCTTTGGACTGGTCGATATCGTTCGCGGCTAGCACTTTGCTGGGCCCGCGTTCGATTCTCCGACCGGCCAATGAGGAATTAGAGGAATTTATTTCTGGTGATAGAAATTCATTTCTCGCTATAATGTGGTTCGGATTCCACAATAAGCTGTAGGTCCCGTTGCTAGGTAACCAATTGGTTCTTAGCCACGTAAAATAAGTCTAATCCTTCGGGCCAGCCCTAGGAGAGCTGTTAATCAGCTCAGTGGTCTGGTTAAACTAAGGTATACTTAACTTCTCTCTCTCTCTCTCTCTCTCTCTCTCTCTCTCTCTTTTGTATGCCAACGACTGATGCTACAATGTCTTCCTCAAATGTATAATGATCAGTATATAAAGTATAAGACATGAAACTATATATTAAAAATATTT
>NC_089751.1:6047134-6059634 GCF_040412425.1 Macrobrachium rosenbergii
TGTCACCGATATAAATATTGTCTTCTAAGTTATTTCACCCATAAATATTTGTTCTAGTCCTGCATTCTCACTTCGTGCTCCCTCTCAGTCAGTCACTGATATGCAATATGTCCTCTTAGCAACGCCTCCACCTCCGCTTTACCGGCTATTGACCACTCCCGCCCACACCCTAAGCTCCTCCAGTGATAAGTATCCCTGACTCCCTGTTTTCAGCCTTGCTTCATCCAATAGCAATGGCTCAATATTGATTTGCTTCTACTTCATACTTCCATAACATATAGATTGTCCATTTCCCTCTCTCGACTAAGTTTTGTTACCACCAATTCGCCTGTTGTGTTGTACGTTCTTCATTCCAAACAGCAGCGCCAATTGCCCCTCCTATCAACATCATTACTTGTCAATCCCTTTTTTATTTTTTAATAATTACTCAATCTGCCTCCTACGCTTAAAAATCATCTCTGGTTTGAAACAGTTAGCACCTACAATAAAAAGTTATTCTAAAAAAAACTGAACAATCGCATGTAAACAAAAAGTGACCTGTCTAATAGGCACAGCGGGAGGCGATAGGAAGGTCTCTAAAAATATACGAAGAAATCAAGTATAGTATTGTGCCAGCTCGCTGAATGTCGCTTACCGCATCATCACATTTTCTTTTCTCTATAGCATAAATACCACAATTGTTATGTCATCTTCCCGGTGATGATCATGAAAACCGGTGTCACTACCTTGGAAGATACTCTCCTTAGGCTTGTTGGTCCCCTACAAAGCCTTCCTCAAAGAAGCGTCATCATTGTTCTCAGATGCTACTTCTCTTCATTATAAGTCTTAAGAAACCGAAATCCTGGTAACTGCTGAATAATGCGCAGTCATTCTGGTGTCAACGCTCACTTATGCTTTTGTGGTAACTTTGTGGTCGTTTAAAACATCATTTTCAATCTGAAATGGAAATGCGGAGGTAACAGGCTAGCTACCTGCGTTATTGGGCTCAAGTAAAATTCTTCTACCCATGTCCACTACCTTTGCACTTCCTTCTACTCCGTATTCTACCGACGAAAGGGAAAATGATCTATCTCAACTTGCACAAATTCATGCAGGCCTACATTACCTTAAAAAGCATAATATCAACTAATCATTCTTTCTTGTCTAAGCAACTGAAGGATTACATAATGTCCTAGATCAAAGGTATTAAACTGAGGTCTTATAACTTTTATCCAAAATTCTTTCATACCACTTTTGTACCATATACGTGTATTTTGGGAAACGAAAAATTGAAACCAAAGCTAGTTTTCAAAGTACCTCAATTTTTACCTATGACTATCACATAGCTTACTTTGTAAACTGGCAAGAATCGCCAGCAATATAAAACATTCGTCGAAATGGCCTTTTGCATTTCATCAGAGATTGATCTGCTTACATATTACAAATCCTGGAAGTCTTGAACAGGTTAACATTTTAATGCTTTATCTCTAGTGCTAAACAAAATATATTATAAAATGGACAGCAAGCTATTTCTAGGTACGGACGCTATTTTTAAGAAAGTATCAAACGCTGAGAGTAATAAAAAAAATTGCGATAAAAATACCACGTCCTTTCAGACAAAACCCCTTCAAGAAAGAAAATCCGTCCGTCCTTGCAACCGAATATTATAAAAGACGCTCTTATCTGGTGCCCTCAGGGTCCAGACTATCTTATCCATTGTTTTATCAAAATAATTCTGTTAAAATAAACGGATAGTAAAAGGCCATTCTTGATTAGCAGTTATGATATCCATTTAGCAACAACACTTCTATTTTAGTTCTTCAGACCTCATCAGTATCTGTGGTTGATATCGTACACTGAGCATTTAACTACTAAGAAATGGGAAAAAATTGTAAAGTAGTTTCTTACCAATTAACACAGATTCGCAACTTCAATTTTTGTCCTGCAGAAGGTTTATCTGCCTTTCTCTCTCTCTCTCTCTCTCTCTCTCTCTCTCTCTCTCTCTCTCTCTCTCTCTCTGTCCATCTATCTATCTATCTATCTATCTATTCCTTTCTCAATTTTTACAGAGAAAAACTTGAATATTACATAGAGGCTGTATATTTTGGACTGATTACACACTTCGCAAAAGTCTTTTCATACGAAACGAATATTTTCGGAAGTGAAAACATGGAAAAGAAGACTCATCAATTTAAGAATTTTGATTCTATAAGAAGACATCAAGTATCCGGAGCGTCGCCGTCAGCTGTTACTAAACGCAAGTCCCAATAAAGAGGCGCCAAGCGCACAACTCCCTCCAAGAAAAGAGAAGTGAAATAGACTGAAGTGAATTCAATGAGCGAACAAAGGAGAGACAGATGAATGGGTTAATTAGCTTCTCTTGTCTCCTTGATTGGGAACAAAGCCAGTGAAGTTATTTCGTGTTTAGTTAATTAGGTTTTAATTGCAGATCACGGACGGAGACGAAAGGCTTAGAGGGTGAGGAATTGAGCGCTTTATGAACGTTGAAGAACTGGGTTTTCTAACCCAGGAGTCCAGTTCACAAAGTGTGTGTTTGCATCATGAGAGATTGATTGGAATGTAGAAAAGCCCTTCGTATTACTCACAATGTTGTTGAAGTTTATAGGGTACAGAAAAAATAAGTGAGACTCATTTTGAAAGAACAATTACACATGCTTCTCATGCCAAGATTAGACAAAGCTTGCATGCTAAAAATCAAATTAGGAATAGAGAGCCTGTTATTGTAATAGATTTATTATTTCAGTGACTGGCGATGAAGTTAAAGGCTTATGATACGTTTTTGGACAGATCTTTTAGAATTTTTGGCAAGAAATCTATCTATCAGAATTTGTTTTTGTAGTGATGCTACTTATCAATTTACGCCCTTCTTTCTTGCGGATAAATACACATGTGATTGTTTTATGTCACTGGCTAGAAAAAAATTCTTTACAATACGGTTCTTATGGTTTCATTAAACGGGGCTGTTGCCTTGTAACAAAACAGTTTATCTCTGTGCAGACCTTCCTTGTTGAGAATCTTAGCGTATTTACTAGTCAACTGTGTAGATATGTGTAAAACGTTTTGAATATTTTTATTCTCATTTGACGGATATAGAGTTATTACTGCCCACCTTTAGAGATGAATGAATGGATCCTTTTAAGTTATTTGGCATCATATCTGCAATGATCAATGACCCCGACTTTAGTAGAGAATAATTCTTCCTTTTTTATAAGTATATTACTAATAACTTTTCGATTTTTTTCACTTTCTTTTTCCAGAAAATTTAGGTCCTTTTCTATCAAGGGGTATTTGTATGTTGCTAATAACAATAATTTAGCTCAACAAACGTTGCCAAAATTTTGCCTGCACGCGAAATGCTCAGAAAGAGGTGTCAGGGTATTGACACATTCCACGAATTTTCCAGTATTGATGAAGCCATGAGTCCCTACCGCTGATAACACAGTGAAAAACAGCTCGCAAAAAAGAGGAAAAGCCTGTGAGGCTTTGTCATAAAACATCGATGCTGTGATGTGCAAATGAATATCTTTATAACTTGAAATATAATATGAAAAAGAAGATTAGAAAAGCTATTTTTTGATAACCTCTTGGGTCTCATGTTGTCATGAGCATGTCGCAGTTGGTGGTAAATGAAGACGAGCATGGTATATTTTCTTTTATTTCTTAACTTCCTGCCAGAAGTTAGCATATCAGTATGTTCGCGCATTTGGAACAGTTCGCAAAAGACGTAGAGGGAAGTCTCCTGGCGCTGCAGAGAAGGAAAGAAATGGCCAAAAAAGAAAGTGGGTCAATCGATCGTAGTTCAGATGGAACGGTCGTCTGTACAGGATGGACTGACAGTAATAGTGTCCCTGTTGCACGTAGCTACTATGGTATTAGTCCATTACAGAAATGTGACTTAAATGTACAAATGTTTGAGAGAAATCGGTAAGCTATATGTAGATGGGATTGACGTATGTGACAGAATGCCTTCTTTATATAGAAAACGGTTACTTTTAAAAAAGTACCTTTGGAACAGCCTTCACACATTTTGAAATTGCCCGTTGTTGCACTTTTTAGGCAATATCAGCATGTAAATCCTACGACAAAGGTTGAGCCTGAAGAATCTCGAGGAGAGATAGCTCGGAACTTTTCAGAATCTATTCAGGAAGTAACAGACATGGAAACCTTACGTCACATTCGCCTAAAGGAAGTCAGACTCATTACTATTAACCATTATCCAGGATTTACTGGACAGGGCAAACGTCGTGTATGCCAGAAAGGCAGAGATAGTAATATAGCTTAAGTAAAAGAAAGACTACACGAAGCATAGTACTACTTATACCACCGGAAATGAGAAGCAGTTATAATGAATAAGAGGATCTCTCAATTTTAAGATTTTTTTAAGCTGTGCATAAGTCTATGCATAACCATTTAATTCCAGGGGATATTGAGAGTTCAGAATTTTTTCTGGGAGACTTTATCGGGAGTTAATTTTGTCAATTGTTTTGTTAAAAGCAAGAGACACTCATCAATTTTTTAAAAAACCAACTGTCCTTGCTTTATGCAATACTTATCTTACTAATAAAGGATAAAACTTAAAAGGATTTATTTTTTTACTTCAGCCTGAAACGTAGCCTCCATGTAAGTCAACCTTTCCTTTTGGAAAACATAATCGTAAGGGTCATAAAAAGTCTTTTCAAGTTTTAAAAACAATGCTTCTACAGTAATAACACAATGCAGCCTGTAAATAAAGAACCACAGGAGGTCTAATGGGATGTCTAAACCGTGACCTTACCTCGTCCAGGCCTAATTAGACTGGGTTGGAATCTATTTGGCGTCACAGTTATCATGGCCGCTGACGCTAATCCAGGTCGACAGAAAAAGAAGAAAGAGGAGCGCAGTCAATAAAAGGGTTGCGCAAACCCACGAAGGAAGCTTTAACCACCAGGGAAAGAGAACACGTGAGGAGGATCCTAGTGCATGGAAGGCGCAGGAAAGTAGCAGTAACACGACAGAGCAATCTGTGCACTGTATATTTCAACAACATGAATGTAAGATTTGGTGACTTGCCGACTGCTAAGAGGAAGCTGGATAGTAAGGTAGATTATCCCTTAACTATAGAAAAAGAGCCAAGGAAGCCACCTCACGGCAATGGGAGAGAGGATCTAGAGGAGAGGTAAGGGCAGAGAGGTATATATTGGATACCTTCAATGTAATCCTTTCGGCAATGGAGAAAAAAAATCCTAAATTGGAGAGAAATATCAGACAGCCCAAGTATGCTTAATATAAATTGTTTATCAGCGATGGACTTAAGGAGCTTACTATAAGTGCAAAAAACCCGTAGTAGATGTAGATTTAGTAATATGAACTACGCTGTCTCTCTAAGACAAGTTTAGAGTAATTACTTTTCAAGGGAAATAAGCTCCGAGAACGAAGTGTTTATAAAACTAGGGCGAAGTTGGACAAAAAGATGTAGAGCACGATATTGCAGTTTACCGTTTACCATTCCAAAAGTTTTATAAACTTCCATACTTATAAAAGGCTGAGCTAAACAACAGTTTACATTATATAAGAATTAAATGGGGGAAAGAAAGATTATAGCTATCAGACGGATTAGCTCAGTAATTCTTAAATGGGAGGCACAGGCAGGCCAGGGCCAGTTGAAAGACCCGAAGGGATACTGAGAGAAAAAAGGAACGGTATGGGATAAGGTGGTTTTTTATGAATCTATATAATAAAATTTAATTCAAGTCAACAGCACTTGAATAACACATTATTTACAAATGATATAATTAACACGAAGTTATACACGAAAGCATTATCGTATTTCATTTTGTGAATCGAAGTCCGAGTCAATTTCCGAACGCTGGTTTGCATTTTGATTACGGTGGCAATGTAAAAATATAATCATAAGTGAGATGCAAACTGTATATGTATATATATATATATATATATATATATATATATATATATATATATATATATATATATATATATATATATATATATATATATATATATATATATATATATATATATATATATAAATGTATATATACACAAACACATAGAGACGTCTCTATCTGTAATTTTTTCTTTTGTTTTTACTCTTTTCATCTCATATCAGCATTCTATTCTGAATAAAAATTTAAAGTAAATTCATTGATATTTCGCAGTTATCGACGTTAAACTTCGAAATTGATGAATGAACTTCTACAAATGTCATAATATGCAATACCACACCCCTGTTTATCTTTCCCGAAAGAGATCAACAAAACATTTGATTTTCTGACTTCAGTATTGTGAATACAACTTGGGTAAAGCTTACTGGGTTATTCATTGCTTCCTAACATGCTCCTTTTTGTAAGTTTATGTGTCTCATATATTTGACTCTCAAGAGACAGCCACAGGAGTTCCGTAACTTTTCGCAGAATCCTTCTCGATCTTTTTCGATGTTTACTTTTATATATGGAGCTTAAATTTGATACTGGGGTTAATTTCTTCCAAATCTAATTTTTGGGTAAAATTTTCTAAATATATTCGCGAATTTCATCTTTTTAGAAATACTTCATGCCAGAGTCGATAATGGATGAAAATAATTCTTAATGAGTACCGCCAGACTTGGTATTATATGATAGCTATGCATCAGACCGAAGACAAAATAAGAAGAAAAATCGTGATCTTTATACTGTTTACTTCTTTTAGCTAACATTTCATAGGACATCACTATAGGCATCTCTGTACCTCTGTGGAAATAGAGGTTGATAAAGTGGCAGGGATCAATCATATAGCCCACCAATAGCACTGGGAAGGAATATCATTACCTAATGACACAACCCCCCCCCCCCAGCCCCCCGCCCCACACACGTCACGAAAAGGTAAACACACAACAATTACTTTCTTTCCCATTAAGAACGAGCATTAAATATCAAATACAGTAATTAAAATTAGATGTAAAACGTATGATTGACAGGAAAGTCCTCCAAATAGATGACCCGATACTGTTTTTTCTTCACATATCGGTAAAATCAAACCTTTTTATATTTTCTCAAAACACTGATGTTACTTTACTTCAGCCCTGTTTCTGACTAGAACGAATAATCTGCGCCTTTCATCAAGTTCATTTTCAAGTAAAAAAAAAACTTTCACGATGTTGCATTTGAAGTCATCTACCTTACAGGAATGCTCCTATTTACCTGCATCCCTTGTTGTAATCACGTTCTGTGGGGAGAGGTTCCATTCTCCTTCATATTCGTCCGAGGGGGTTATTCCTCTTGTAATAGTCACGCCAGAGTTACCTGGAACCACTTGTGTATCTTCTCTTGATTGCCGGCCCCTTCCTCCTCATATGAACCCCAGGGTCCAAACCTCGCACGGACCGAATATGTATCACACTGAATGTCAGTCAGTTGAGGAATAACCATCTGCAGTTTCTCTCTTCATTTTGAGCTCGAAAGTGTAGTAAGTTACCCTTATTAGACGCAACATTAGTTCCTGCGCTAAATTTGGCTGTGATGATTATTCCGCTACAAAACTGATGAAGGATGGAGAGACAGAAATGTAAAAAAAAAGATAAATACCAAAATATTCCACTGTCCAGTACTACACACCGCAAACAGCTTACCAATATAGGCTATTTTTTTATGAACAAACAAGACATTCAACTTGCTAGTTTAAACGCATTGCAGATAATGTTGTATATGAGCAAGCAAAAAGTTTTATTGTTGTCCATAGTGTACACTCGTTCTTCAGCGGCAGCCATTCACTTCACTAACAAACTTTCACGGGGGGCGGGGTGTGATGTTGGAGAAGAGGAAGCAAACAGAGTGAAAAAAAAAGTTAATACGAACGGCTCATTTGCTGTATTGTCAAAAAATAGAATTTTACATGCAGATATGTAAACACATGTGCGTGTACGTGTGTACGTCCCAACGTATGTGTATATATATATATATATATATATATATATATATATATATATATATATATATATAAATATATATATATGTATATGTGTGTGTGTGTGTGTGTGTGTGTGTGTGTGTGTGTGTGTGTGTGTGTGTGTGTGTGTGTGTGTGTGTGTGTGCGCGCCTGCTGATGTAAATATAAAATATAAAATAGAACGTGTATGTAATCCATAAATGTTATAAAGCTCATACATAACACCTTTTGCTGTAAAGTGAAATCCTTGTAACTCAAGATATTTGCATTATGACTGATTGTAAACTGACGATTTTAAGCATAAACAACCATTTCTTGAAGGAGTAAACAGACGACCCAATGGAAAAGACAGGTGATTTAGAAAACATGCTCTAATTAATAGTAACCAACATCACATAAAGTGGATTTGAACCAACGACCACCATTTGTGGTTCCTTTCCTTTTATCCCTCATGCTGCTGCCCGGAAAGTTATTTGTTAGCAATAGAGGCAATGTTACGGACTACGAAAAATAAACTGATCTTCCTTATGTCATATGAACTTTAATATAAAATATAACTAATAATAGATCTAAATTAATAATTTTAATACAGAAATCATATGTGTTTAATTTGATGTCTAAATTTTACGTTAGGAACATATTAAAGGATCTTAGTAAAAAAAAAGCCAATCTCTTTCAAACGCTGAACTTTGAAAGTTAGCTGTCAATAACGCCACGCCGTTGCTCGGAGGAATCGGGAAAAAAAATTTGAGAACGAAAGGAAGTCCAAATATTTATCGCAAAACATTGAATTCTCCAATCTTCCATCCAGAAGTTGTAATGCGTCACACTGTCGTGGATTTCGCCGGTAAGAGAACTAGAAAGGTCCGGAGCCAACCCTGAATCTGAAAAGGTTTGAGGTGGTGCTGAATAAGCTGAGGTTGCGTAATCAGAATCAGTAATCGATGAAACCATCGATTTATTTATAATACCTGTTTTCAAAAATATGTGACTAACTACTGTTTTAACACGAGTATGTAACAGCCTTGGGTTATATCAGGCTAGCCGAAATGACTCATATAACTATTTGAATGTGTTATGTCGTGCGCGGTGAGCAGAGGAAGAATGGGCCGCCACACATGATGAACTGCGTCAGTATTTCTTGAGGGGAAAAGCAGCAAACTTTCATAAAACGTGATTTTTTTTTTATATATCCTGAGAAGCTTTTTCTATCGAGACACTGGACAAGCACTGACAACTGTAAAGACTTGATCATTCATGTGAAACGAAATGAAGACAAGACTATGATTGTGATCAAAGAATAATCTTTAACTGTAAACTATGGACATTTTTTTCTGGAAGCGAAAGAGGAAAGAAAAATGTAGGCGCATTCCTTCTTTACTTTCGATTTGGAACCCTTCCACCTTTACACAATAAAATTAAACCTGACTGCTGAATGACAGTACACAAATAATCAATACCCACCAGATATACATTCAAGAATGTCATACGCTCCTAACCATCAAAACCACAAGGAGTTTATTCCAAGAAAGAAGCCGAGAGCACTTAAACCGGTGTCTCTCCATTTCCTTACAAAATGAGGCTACAAATAAGTCCCCTACCCGAGACACCTACCCCCAAGTGATATCTAAAATGTTCACAACAAAAAAGACCAAACAAAAGTTCCTCTCCTTTGGCTCCCTTCCAGAAATCGCTTTGGGAGATGGGAAGCTGTAATGGCAGACAGACTTGAGATCTGAGGAGAGAGAGAGAGAGAGAGAGAGAGAGAGAGAGAGAGAGAGAGAGAGAGAGAGAATGATTGGAAAAGCCTTCCATTTTTCCAAGGTATGGAAATAGTGACTGCCATTATTTTCGAATGAGCTAAGTCATTATCTCTTCCCACAGGAAGAGGAACGACACCAAGATTTATTATCGTGAGAAGATAAACAACCAACATTTCCTCCTTAGAATGGAAATATAATTCTGTGAAGCAATGAATCGGCTAAAAAGTAGTTACGGATATCATAGTTTCTTGAGATTAAAGTTTTATCGAAAATAAATTACTGTCGATTCATGTTTTATACCAATTGTCCTCATTGTTCCAAATGTGAGTTGATAGCCATAAGACCTACAACAGCTGCATACCAAAGAAAGGCAGTAATGCTAGATTATCTTTCTATTGTTTTATTATCTTTATATTGTTTTATTATCTTTATATTGTTTTCTTCATCACCACCGCTATCCCTAAGCTAAGGAGTCGGTTGCCTTGAAGAGTCTTCTCCAACCATCTCTGTCAGAACATCTTCCTCTGCTAAACCTTCCTTTACCAAATCCTCCGTCACTTTATCACGCTATCTAATCCTTTCCCGCCCTCTCGACCTTCTAACCCTAATAGGTTCTATCCAAGCCCTATTCACTGCCTCCTCACTCATCCTTACCACATACTGTAAAAAAATGTAAATATCAGACACCACGTTTTACATTTTTAAAGGCGAAAAGGTGTTCAGTTCCGAAGTTCCGTAGTAGAATTCCGAACTCTCATTGCTCCATTACAGCATCTCAAATGCATCGTTCACGGTTACCTTCATCGAAATCAACTCTCACGTTGAGCCACGTTCTCAGTCACGTGCATTAGAAAATCATACATACACTCCATAATTTTTCCTCTCGTTTTCTTCAGCGATTAGTACAGCACAGTTTAGCAATCTCATAAAAGATACGACACAATTACATTATAGATGGTTCTGAATTTCCAAGGGAAGTCTTCCTCACGCTCATAATTAACATTTGACGGACACGACAAAAGATTGCAGAGTAGGTGCTGGTTGTGTTCTGGAATTAATTGCAAAGTCTAAAATCAAATTGCTGAATATACCTCTAATGAATTTTTTGTGGTAAAAATGTCTCTGTTTTTTATGATTTTCCACATTTGTGTCAAGGGAAATAACACATAACTCAAACAACAGTCAAATATAAGAATTCAACGAGAATATTAGACTTTCTAAAAGTATATAAAAAACATGAGGATGACAGAGTTTATGCTGAGACTAAATTTTTCCGGGAGAATAAATGACACACCAACCTCAGATTTAAACGCTGTAACATTATACCTTCCATCAACGTCTCTGACGGACGACGAATCATAGCCTTGAAATATTATGATACACGGGTTATTCTGAGATCGTAAAACTGTGTACTTATGTCGATGTACGTATGTGTGCGGACGTGCTGATATTCTGTGCGGAGGGGAGAACGGAAGGAAGAGGAACATGTTGTGTTCCGTCTTATAAGAAACGTTTGATCAATACTGAAGCCGATCACACTTTTAAGCCACCCACAGGTAACAAAGAGAACTCATCGTCCACCGCCACAGGTATCAAAAACGAGGTGTCGTACAGAGAAATTCTTCATCCACCGAAAATATCGCATACTATGTTAACACAAAAGCTTTCCTAATCTCATAATACTCGTTGTACTGTAATAAATAAATATATGTATATGTATATATATATATATATATATATATATATATATATATATATATATATATATATATATATATATATATATATATATCACATTACACAGGTGAAAAATAAGAAACAGGGTGTAGGTCCTGACCGATTTCGACTTTATTTCCAAGCCATTGACGAAGGACTGATACAGAGTGTGAGAAGTCACAAATATATATACTACAAGAACAGTACTGACGAACATACACAACCGTTAGAGGCTCCATATCCCCACTCAGGCCGGTGTCGAGGTAGGAGTGGCCTTTAAAACTCATTTGGCTAAAAATCACAATAGACTCTCAGGGGACATTGCTGATAAACAGACCATACCCACCTCAGATCCACACCTGACAGGTGTCATGGAGGCGGGTTTGGAAACTCATTAACATTACTACCCTCGTACTGTGTTTACAAATATGATAATCCTATTTTCATATATCTCTACTGCCTACCTTAAAGTTTAAACAATTTACAAATTTCTTTTGATATTAAAGGATCAAGTTTATACATCCCTTGACTGATATTCATATTATGGTTGTAACTTTCTTTTATGAAGCTAGATTCAATGATGTTCCTTTCCAGTGCATTATTAGAATATACAATCCTTTTTGCCCCTTCCCAGTTGATAGCATGATTGTTCTCACTAACATGTACAAATATACCACTGTTCCCTTGTGCATATCTCACACATTTCTTATGTTGTTTAATTCTTTTTTCCAGTGCTTTCCCGGTTTGGCCCGGTTTTCACCTGTGGTAATGTGTGATAAATGAATCACGTACAAAAGTGATAATAATCATATATATATATATATATATATATATATATATATATATATATATATATATATATATATATATATATATATATATATATATATATATGCAAAACACCTTCCTGCCATAGACGAGGAAACTCACGAACGTATTTGCTTTATATTTCTCAGCAAATATTTTTGAGATGAGGCTGCTACCCCATGCCCTCCTTCACCATGGCTGCCACCAACCATATTCAACGACTTCTAAGTAAATGATTCACTGCTTAGGCCAACTGATGAATAACTAATTCTAACTGGCCGCGCTGAAATCAAA
>NC_089751.1:6067134-6137134 GCF_040412425.1 Macrobrachium rosenbergii
ATATATATATATATATTCATAAATACATACATAATATGAAAGTGTAACTTCTATTCCGGGCACTGAAGCACGAGGAATATGTAAATCTTCTTTCTGTTGAATGTAGTTACCCTGATAATGCCTTAAAGGCGGAAGATCTTGCACTCCCATGTTCCACTTTCCTTGTGACCACATTCTGCGTGTATACAAATGCACGCACGCGCGCACACACACATACACATATATACATATGTATATGTATGTATGTATATATATATATACACACATATATGCGTTTGTGTTAGTGTTTGTGTGTTCATGTGCGTGTCTGTGTGTGTGCTTGTTTGTCAAACTACCTTGAATACCTATATGTGTGTGTGCGTATGCATCCATATCTACGTAAATTTGAAAATCCTAGATAATTTTCTTCCGTGAAGTAATTTTCATTCAGTGAATAATGAAACAATATTTCTGATCATTAGAAGTAAATATCTCATACTGTTAGCCTTAAAAATAATCCACTCTTCTTTAACACACCATACAGGCGCATCAGAGTTCAGACTTCACTGCAAATTTTGAGATTGTACTCTCGCTTGGTTTTCAGAGAAACCAGAACCTCCCTAAAATTAAGCTCAGGCTTAAAGCGTTAATTCAATTAAATTATCATCTCTGTGGCGTATCAGACATATTAATTTAACCATTAATGAACGGAAAGTCAAAACATTATGACTGATAATTAATCTGAGAATAGCTTGAAGGTTTGCTAGGAGTAACAAGATGTTTAAGAATATCAAAAAAGCGAGAAAGAGCAGACTATTCACATTTCTGTCGCATAATTACTCTGGAGGTCAACAATCCCAGGTTTGTCGTTTCCATTTTACCTCTAAGGTCTGGAATCCGCAATGATTTCTTTCCTCCGAGATTTCTATAACCTTCCTCTATTTAGTAGGCTGTTCAATAGACTCCTTTATTTTCATTTCTCACTTCTTTACCCCTTTCACATAGATAAAGATAAGAGTTTAAATTGCCCATCGTATATTAGATCTAACCACGGCGACCTAGTGACATGGTTATTACAAGATTATAAAAACGCAAAGACACACACCAAGCACCAAACCTTTGCGAGTCCTAAAAATAAAATTCAGTTAAATATTAAAGACGCAGAAAAGAGCCTTATTCTCCAATTCCCCACGACACAGGTTCATTCCAATTACATGTTTTCGTCCCTCTATTTCTCACAGATTCTCTCTAATCTCCTCCTCCCCGTTTGCAGAGTTCATCCAAGTCTCTATCGCTCTGCCCACAGATAAAGAGCCTGATATTTGAATGTTTTGCCGGAGGTGAATTGCGTTAAGTGAAGTTGATGGAGTCAGTGGGCGTCTCTCTTCACAGCAATGGCTAATATGGCCCGTGGGTGGCATTCAGAATCACGCCTACACCTTTAGGCAAGTGCCTGTCCGTGACCCACACTTTCATGTCCAAGCGCTTTTTATTTTTGGGTAAACGATTGTGAAGAGGAACTGAACCTCGTGGAAATAAAGAACTCCATCGCCAATTTTATACATGGCATTTTACAGTTCACATTTGAGGGAAATCACAACTGGAAAATACCGGAGGCCCAAAACATCGAGAGTGATCCTGTCATTTTCTGGAAATCCTTAGAATGACCCCAAAAAAGGAACTAATGATGACATGCAAAATGGAAATTCACAACCCATTTCACACCAGACTAAATTGCTATTGAGGAAAATGTGCCGTTTAATTAACTTTGCTGAAACTTCAGTCAGTCAAAAAATACATGTCCTATATTTATCACATTTTGATTTTTCATCATAACAGGTATAATGGAGCTGAAATTGAAGTGCTAACATCCGGGTTAAAAGCTTTGACCTGCAAAAGGAACCTAAGAAAAAGCATAGATTAGCCTTTGAAAAGTATCAACTGCACAATTTTTCATCCTAATGTTTTTTTTTAACTAAAAACGTCAATTGGAATACGTATATTCACCTCTAGGCTCGCTTTCAAATGGGAAACCAAAAAAAGGAATTTCGAAACAACATATGCTTAACTTTATTCATTATTGCTGATGTTAAAGCAACTGACGATAGCGAACGAGGACGGTTATTAGAAAAATATTCAATAAATGAAGTGAAAATGAAGTAGAAATAACGTCTTTTGTCTCGGTTGTAACAAGACCTGGAGTCTTATAATCCTAATTATCAAAGACGTGCTGATGAAAAAAGTTAAAGTTTCAAAGTTCATTAATATTTTAACGCTAAAGAAGAAAAAGACAGTTTCACTTCATTCTGAGGACATGTCACTTGTATTGATATAATCGTGAAAAAAGTCACAGAATCGCTCGAGATAAAACTATTAGTTGTTTTAGGCATCTAATCAGAATAAAGAGAAAAAGAATTAATTATTTATCCAAGAGAAAAATAGCAGTTCCATTAAATGAATGGAAAATTGGCTGAAAGTGATTAAATAAAAGCGTATTTTTTTACGGGATACGGATATTTCAGGATCCGTCGCAGTGAAAAGATAAAGAGAGAGCAAAGGTAGTTTCTATTTATTGCTATATATTTAGACGACTACACATATATAAAATGCACGTATAAATAAGTAAGTACGTCCTTGAACAAGTGGACTGGAACTGAGATTGGCTCACGTTTGCTAGGTTCGTGAGGAAATCACTTCGCGCCATCCAAGAGTCCACCCAGCTTTATATAAGTGTCAGGGTTAGCTGAGGTCAAGGAAAAAGCGTGGGGGAACAACAACATTCCTAGGGTACATCCACAATGCAGCAAAATGTCATAAACACACGTCGGCAACTTATCGCACACACATCACAAACAGGTCATCGATTACAGGTAGTCCTCACCAATGCTGCATATGATCATTCAGTATCTGCCAAAGATTCGTTCGCCACCTACGGTCGTTAATTGGCTTTCAATATGTTTGTGATATGTATGCGATAAATTCCCAAGGTGTTTTTATGACGTTTTACGTAGTATGGAGGTACCCTTAGAATTACAGAGAGACCGGAAACCTTTGCTCCTCTGGCGCCACCCCTATCAAGAGGAAAAATAACCATACAGTAACATATGGAAGATATTAAAACTTTGGAAAGACAGCAAAGCTGAGTCTCAGATTTCGTGTGACTGCAAACTCACAATCCCTCGTAGAAATCTACGTCAAGAACTACCATGATTGCAATTTGCTGTCCGTTGTGTAGAACCACATTTTTAAAAGAATTAAACAGGTGCTCATTTATTGACTTCTCTTTCGCATCTAGATGCACTGATGAATATTAAAACCATTTATGATTGGCACTGAAATGCTCAGTAGGAGGGCACGAAATGTTACCAGCTTCCACTATATCATTTCCGAAATGTTATTGGACGTAATCGCTGTGAAGGTCTCCCTTAAAATGAAGTCTCTGGCCTCGATAACCGACTCATTTATATTAGTTGCAAAGCATTGCACCTGGTCCGAACGATGTCGTGAAAAACAGCACAGGCAATGTATTTCAATCCTATGGCCTAGCTAATATTATACCCGGTTCGAAACGGCCTTAAATGTCTGATGAACGATGAACGATGCAATTTTTCAGAGAAAAAAGATAATAAATGGACAGAATAAAGCGAGTTTCCAAGACAGACCTGAACACACGAAAATGGTAATAGTTTTTAATAATATTATATATCAATAGTGCCACTGGTAACTGCTTAGTGTTCGTTTCGATATGGATTTCAATTTTACTTTTATTAGTATTATCAATCTCATCAAATAGAAGCAAAACCTACGAACCATGGCTTGCATTAGATTTATACAAATTATCGTTGCCATTTTTTACTCACTTTGCGTATAAAATGTCTTATTGCTGAAACCATACTCGAACACATTATTTAGATTAACACAACAATAAAATATTAAAATCCTAGTAGGTAAACTTCCGTACCTTTCAAGTCATCACTGACCATTATGCCTCTAAACTACCATGCACTAAAGGGATGTGTTATGTCATTGCAATTTGGCTGTGAACAAGTATCTGACTCTGTGGCTGGATTGAACAATTGCAGCCTCTAAACTATTGTATGTTCAATAGGCTATTAACATGACTTATCTTGAGTTTGGAAAGATGGGATGAATATAAAATTTTGACCAAAGGCCAAGCACTGGGACCAACGAGGTCATTCAGCGTTGAAAGGAGAAACTGAGAATAAAAAGATTTTCAGGTTGTAATAGGAGGAAAACCTCGCAGTTGCACGAAACGCTATTCTTAGGAGAGGGTGAAAGGTAAGATGGAAGAAAGAAAATATGAACGCAGGTATACTAAAAGGAATAACAGGGGTTGCAGTTAGGGGCCGAAGGGACGCTGCAAAGAACCTTAAGTATTGCCTGCAATGCACCGTATGAGGGGCACTGACGGCACTAACCCCCTACGGGGGCGTTTGGAAAGATGGCAAAACTTGGGATGCAGACACCAACATACCATCACCGTGTAAAAGCGCACATGAGAACCCTCAAAGAAATCATTTAGTAAACTTTAGCAAAATAATTTTTCAATGGACATCATTTAAGTGTAAAGAATAGGCAATGACAATTTACTGAAGACGGCTCCAAAAGCTGTCTTCGAAAGATTACGAATGATGTAGCAAGAACAGCAATGCAAAGTAGCCTAGAGTCCAAAAATGTTTAAAACTTTGCACATCATTTTCTGAAAAAGATGTGGCTCCGTTTAACTCACTTCCTCGTAAAGACCGTGCAGACGAATTCGTCCTTGTAAGAACCACTTTTTAACTCTCACTGAGACAGTTTAACAATCACTGCACTTCAGAAAAGACCACAGAAAAATCAAGAGCACTACCTTCCACCGCTACCGTTGTTGCTAGATCGACAGATCGTGTGCCAGCACTGCATCTTACTCCTTAAGCACCCTGTAGACTTTTGCTGAGATCAGGTCACATCACTCATTCAATACAGCCGTCTCAGTACATGCATCAACGTCAACCCCATCATCTCTTAGTCACCCGAACATGCATATTCGAAGACGGGAGCTTCCACCGAAGTTGACCTCATCCATAGATAGCATCACCAGATGACTCTGAGAAAGCTCGAGTTCGAGAGTGAGGTAGAAAAAGCTCCGTTGTTTTTCTTCCTTTGGTCATCCAAATCGTCATGACAGAAATTTTCAAAGGTATTTTACCTGGGACAAATACTGATACTTTTTTTAAAAGTTAACATTCACAAACGAGGTATGCAAACTAAACTTATCTTACTCTTCAAACATAATGAACGAGAACCTGGAAACCATAAATGGCTTATAAACCGTGACACGTGCATATAAAACGCACAGTCATACACAAATCCAGCATGTCTATCATAAAAAGCATATCTCTACACAAGCTATAAAGTGGTTGACACTCCCGCATCCAATCCTGAAAGTTGATGAAAAGAAGAGCCAAGATTAACGATTTAACCAAGAGAAAACCTTCTTAAACCGGAATAGTCCCAGAATGCGACACACGGGTAAATTCCTCTAACCTAAATGCATTTTGAATTACCTTTCTATTTGCTTCATGTACAGCAGTCTGGTTTTGTTTCTCTTGAAAAGAAAAATAAGGAACAACCAAATCGACAAAACGTGACGCATTTTCGGTCGCCATTTCCTTTTTTATTTAACCATCAAGAAAATCTATCCAGCATTCCATGCAACTAAAATATGCTATCAGTGATGATCAGAGCTTTAACAGTTTTTATGTGAGTGTAAAAAAATTATTCAGCCAACAAGCAGTTCACCCAAACAAGGGAGGCCTCAGGCAAAATGTAGTCGCAGCCGAAGAAGACGCCCAACGCATTAGTAACCTCATATATCTACACTGGAATTTAATCAGCAGCACCTCTACCCCTCTACATTTCAGAAATAAAATCGTGCACCTTCCAGTACTGATACTGTCCAAATATCCATTCCCGAACCTTGAACCGTTCTATCTTCAAAACACAGAGCACCAAGATCCTCAGACTAAAGTTGACAATGCTGTCCACTAAAGACCAAAGATGATACGAGAGCAGATGGCAGTAATCGGGTTGAATTTGGACAATGAAATCCAGGCCTCTTGGAAGTCGAACCTCTTGATCTCATGACAAAGCAAGTCCAATCAGCAGAGAATTCCCATCTTAGGGTGTCCCATGTCAAGCTGGCAGAGAAAAAAAGTAGCATCTGAATTCTTCATTAAAGAAAGAGTAAAGACCAGAAAAACAACCTTTGCCACGACAAGGGTGCCTAGATTTTGTGGGCATTCCTCTTCGTTCCTCTACTATTCCTATATCATACGCTTATCTACAGTAGTGTCGACAATTCACTCCATGGAGGAACTTATAGTTAGGGCCTCGCTCCCACCATTACATCGATTAAATTGTAAAGTTCAGTTGATAAGCTTAGATCGGACAAGGCCCGTTATTTGCAAAACTGTGTGACTGCCCGTACCGAGATGATTTAATTGCAGTAATAGGTAGGAACATTTCTTCATTACTACACTTATGTAAACGCAGTAACCGGTGTATCTGGAACAGCTGTTCAAGGGTAATTGTTCAGAAAGAGATAATTTTGATATCATTCACATTCTAGATCTTAAATTTGAGTAAAGTCGTCAATAATAATGAATATTACTCAAAACTTGGGATTTAGGCCTAATTAGTTGTCCACAATGTTACATTGCGATGTGAAACTGATTAAAGAAAAAAAATAATTTGAGCTTGAAAATCACTTGAAACTTAGCATTATGTACATATGTGCATCGTTAATAAAAGTGTGTTCAACCATTTAAGCGTCCTCATTACAAAAGATAACGACAGGCCTGATTTCATTGCTGAAGGTCATCGTGTTAATTACAAAAACATTGGTCATGCTTTAAAATAAATCCTCGACGTCGCCTATGGAGGTGTATGCGAAGTTCCTCTGTTAATAGTGTCCATTAGGAGGAAAGTGCTCTTGTAAAGTGATTATCAGCTTATACAAGCTAATTTATCCTTGGTCAGTCACTTACTTTGCTGCTCCACCAGATTATACTATCATTGATATTACCTTAATGTTTATCCACTAGCAAGTGTGTGATTTCTATACAAATTTGTTATGATATATTTCTATATAAATTTATATATATATATATATATATATATATATATGTGTGTGTGTGTGTGTGTGTGTGTGTGTGTACGTACGTATTATGTCTACGTGTGTCTTATAAGTGCGCTGTTGAGTTATTTAATGGTGGGTAACCAATTTGTATTTTTGTAAGTACCAACATTTACTGAGGACTGAGTGAGAACTATGGTATAAATTTCATATGCAATTAATATTAATGTGTGTGCTGGAACATCATTTTGGTTCATATAGTGTTAAAATAACCTTTAGCAAGCAAGTTTATGCTTCATTTTGCGGTATTACATAATTATCTTCTGTTGAAGAAATCAGATTACGAAAAACTCTGCGTACGGGTATCTTTAACGTCATGCGTGTTTTTTTTTTTTTTTTTTTTTTTACCTACGTCTGATATAATTTGGAAGGCATGCTGTTCATCTTGAGCTCCTAATTACGTTGAAAGTTATTTAATGGTATATATATATATAAATTTTATATATATATATATATATATATGGATAGATAGATGTATGTGTATATATACAAATTTTATATATCTATCTATCTATCTATCTATATAATGTGTGTGTTACGAGGCAGAATGACATAAAGTCAGACAGACAGAGACAGGGGTTTAACACGATGCTGGTGAGCCTTCTGTAGAGGCGTCTAAGTGCGAATGTGCCAGTGGTCGTTGCTTCGTCTTCTCTCTATAAGAGGAAAAGTCAATCTGTACACGCATATTTTTTCTACACACTTCTCTTCTTTTTAGGAGGAATGGAATATAAGATTTAAGCCAAAGGCCAAGCGCTGGGACCTATGAGGTCATTCAGCGCTGAAAGAAAAATTGAGAGTGAAGGAGGTTTGAAAGGTGTAATAGGAGGAAAACCTCACAGTTGGACTACGAAAAAAACCGTTAGGAGAAGGTGGAAATTAAGATGGAAGAAAGAGAATATGAACGGAGGTACAGTAAAAGGACTGAAAGAGTTTGCAGCTAGGGGCCGAGGGGACGCTGCAAAGAATCTTAAGTAATGCCTACAGTGCAACGCGTGAGGTGCACTGATGGCCCTACCCCCCTACGGGTCTTCATTTAAGGGGTGATGCTGCTTTTCCTTGACCTTTGCGGTCAGGTCAACTTGTCAGCAATAGTCTGGGAACGAACTCGGTACTAGGAATCGTGACCCTGATTTCTGTGTGGTCGTCTGGTTGGTTGAGTGGGTGCGTGCACATGTGTGTGTGTGTGTGTGTGTGTGTCATCTGTTCGCGCGCACTCAAGTACGTGTTTATAAGAAATTTGCATTAAAGTTGAGCAATCGTCGGTGAATGTCAGTCGGCCTCCGTTTCGCGCCTTTCAGAAAACGGTGTACCCAAGAATTCGAGGCTAATGAATTTCTTCGTTTACTTTCACGTCCTGAGCGTCAAACAAAGAAACGAAATGAATAACTCATCCTTCTTCCTCACCAAATCAATCTGGACGGCAAGTGAGTATAAACTCTTTATTCTCACAAGAGCGAGAAAATCTAAATATCAAGAAAATCTAAATATCAAATGACATAAATAATGTATGGAATACATTATCGTTATACGATATTCGCAAGTAAATTAGGGGATGCTCGCTGCCAAGGGGTGGTCGCCAGCAACGACATTTCGTCATCGTTTTAGAGTGATCGCGGAAAAGGGTTTAGGCAAGACTGAAAGAACGACACATAAAAGAATCGTCCTTTTCTCTGGTCGCATGAGAATTATGGCTATGCGCCGTAAATTTACTTGTTGAATGATATTAGCGTGCGAGAGAGAGAGAGAGAGAGAGAGAGAGAGAGAGAGAGAGAGAGAGAGAGAGAGAGAGAGATTATCCTTCTAAACCTTCCCCTCCCTCCCTAGCATCCCTATTGATTATATACCTCCTACAACTAAACCCCGTTTCAGCTACCACCTACGGTAAGGTATGACGCCACACCTACTGTAGCTCTCTAGTCATGTCTAACACCATGAATATTGTACTCACTAATGGTCATCACTTTTTATAATCAAAGTAGTTCTATTTATACTTGGATAATAATAATAATAATAATAATAATAATAATAATAATAATAATAATAATAATAATTGATGTACCTGTTCTGACCACTGAAAAATCAACAAATAAACCAAGAAATTCAAGCAGGAAGATAGACATTCTCAGAAAACTCAAATAGTAAAGGAAAAGAAAGTAAGCAGGAGAGGGAGTTCTTTGAATAAAGAAAAAGATGGACGCGGAGGCTACTGAGCTAAAATATGTGCCTCTTTTCGAGGTGTGGACCCCACTTTCTTTTCCCCTCCCCAAGTTTCTATTTGCTCTCTTCTTTTAAGTGACAAATCGGTAAGAACAACTAACTGCTTAGTAATCGCCTTAAGAAATATCGTTATTGACCACCAATAAATAGCATTGAAGCCCTTTTCACATATGAATCTCGTCCGATGAAACAGTCTTCTGTGAAGACAATCTTTGAATATTATAAAATCTCAAATAATCTTCTTCAAAAGTGGGTAGTGGCAAATTCTTTGAGCCAAATGCAAGTCTTTGGAACAAAATTTTCGAAGACTATCATTTCTCTCAGTGTGAGTAGAAGTGACTCTATTCTGTTAGTAATCATGATATGTAACATCTATATTTTTTCCAAGAAAAAAGGCTCCATGCAAAGAAGGTTATTGTTTTAATGGCTTTTAGAAGTCAGAGTCGTATTTTGTGTAATACAGTAAAATAAAAACAAAATTCACTAAATACTAAAACTCATTCTGAAAAATTCTCAGTGACTGTAACACTAAATCAATATGACTCTGGATCCTAGGTCTACGTCGGTTGCCCTGCCCCAAACCAAGTTTGAGAAATAGGATTAACCCTCGAGCGACCTCATCACGACAAAATTTCACGTTTTTTTTTTCACCTGACCAGATTCTTGGGAATTTTTTACAAAAACATTGTAACAGATATTTCATTTATAAACGCTGGGACTGCTGTATCCACCAAAACATCATAATTATGATGTTTATCTTCGGTATGCCAGCCTGACAGATAACGAAAACAAACTAAGCAATGATTTTTTTAAAAATTCGTAACGCAGTGGACACCCGAGTTATATTTGGATTGACATTCATAACAGCGCGCCTGCTTCACTCACGCCCTTTTGGAGGAAAAATAATGAACGCTTTCCAATTACCATTTAGCGGGACCAATGTTATGATCTCTTCTCTTTAATGACCCTCGCTATTCCAGATTTACTTAAGATAACTATGAAATATCCTCAGTCACAAACAAAGCTACGTTACAGTCACTAGATAGGACTATTGATAAAAGTCACACGAACAGTGATAATTAAAATCAAAACGATAATAGTATTATTTCTTCTACCATTACAATTACCATTTTAACACTGAAAACAATAAACGTATTTAGGAAATCTATAAGGACATAAAATTGCGTATACAAGGTTTCTATTTAGCCTTATTAGCATGTCGACGGGGCTTTCAAAAACGGATTCCTTAAAGGATACTTTCTTCATCCGCTGACAAACCCGCAGTCGCAATCGTCATCAACTTCACACTATTTGTAAAGTCGTTTTTGACATATTGGAATCAGATCATTAATATTCAGCTTAAAATTTCTACAACTGCCTTAATGTAAATTTTATTGACAGAGTCCCTTTGCAATAATTATGCATTTTTAATCATTCATTCACAAATTAGGTTAATTTAACGAAATTTTCTTCTTGGTTCATCCAGTCATTCATGTTTACAAACCTTTGAAATTACCGTTTTTGTACAGATGATCTCATTCCTATTTAAGGAAAAGTTATAAGGTTAAATCTCGATATGGAAACCAGAGGTGACAAAGTCATTTTTCGCACTCCTGGATTACGTGTTTGCTGATAACAGTTACGTTTCATACTGCAACCATATAGGCCTCTCCTGAACACCACCACCAATCTCTTATTACATAACACACAAGAATCTTAAGCATGTTTATTTTTACCTTATTTCACTATACGAGGACGGATTCTGAATTACTTTTGAATTTCTTAATCTAAATATAGAGCACTTTTAATCTGATATATTAAAGAACGATGTTCCTAAACTGATGCAGTTTTTCGCCCCAGTGACCCATTCCACCACAAAAAGACGGGATGGAGGGATATTTTTCGTAAATGACTCACCTAGACATTCCATTTGATATAATATGACAGTCTTTTATAAAAAAAAAATCCATTTTCAAAAGGAACAGTAACTCACTGAAATTCAACACCTTAACGCTGGCCGTAACATTTCACTATGCATAGGGAACGTAGGCCATGTGATCGTACCTACGGAAAAATAACGCAGAATGGTAACAGGTGTAGACTATGATAACATGAAAGCTATTAAACTGAAGCGTGAAAGGAAATATCTTCAGGCTGACTTTATGATTTAATCTGGCAGCGGATTCTGAAGCCTAGGGTATAGCCACAGCTTCTTCGCATAAAAGCAGGCGAGCTAAAACTTATAGTTTTAACCAAGTGGCGCAAATCCAGCCACGTATCTAGGTCGAGAATGTGGCCACTTTCATTTATATATGCCAATGGAATGAATCCTGAATTTATATACAAGTATGCCCACGAGAAGTGATGTTCAAGTACCTCAAAAATATTGGGCACTCACTTTTCACTGGCAAATCACCCAAGATTTGTTGCAGGATTTCAATCTCAGTAGTAGCAGTAAGTCAGTGGGAAATTTAAAATCTGCATTGTCGCCATTTTAGTGAGCTGAAATCTATGAACCATTTTCTTACAGATAAATTTCCACTGATGGAAAGGAAAAATTACACCCCCAACTACTTCCCAAAATGATACCTCCATTACAGGATATATTAGAAAAGCAAAATACATTACTTTTCACTTTTAGGCTGTCGCCATAGGTTTACCCGCAAATGAATATACTCACATATGTATGCTCATGTATATATATATATATATATATATATATATATATATATATATATATATATATATATATATATATATATATATATATATATATATATATATATATGTGTGTGTGTGTGTGTATATATATGTATATATATATATATATATATATATATATATATATATATATATATATATATATATATATATATATATATATGTGTGTGTGTGTGTGTGTGTGTGTGTGTTGACACTACTAGTCAGATTTACCATTTGCATACGCTGTTTAAATAAACTCAACTACCTTCTGTGATGGGGTTAGAGCCAATACACGAGAGAGGCATTAATAACACGCCATACTAAGTTGATTGTAGAGACACAAGGACGAGTATTATACGTGCTTTTAAAAATAAAAGCTCGTGTAATAATCGTCCTTTCTCTCTCTCTCTCTCTCTCTCTCTCTCTCTCTCTCTCTCTCTCTCTCTCTCTCTCTCTCTATATATATATATATATATATATATATATATATATATATATATATATATATATATATATATATATATATATAGATATATATATATATATATATATATATATATATGTGTGTGTGTGTGTGTGTATGTGTAGAACGTGAGTGAGGTAATGGTGCATGATCAGAAGATGGAGAAGACTAATAACAAACAGCGACCCCATATAAAGATGGAAAAAGCTGAAGATAAAGAAGAAGAGGATATAATGTATGTGTATATATATACACACATACAGACATATATATATATATATACAATCAACTTAGTATAGCGTGTTATTAATGCCTCTCTTGTGTACTGGCTCTAACCCCCATCACAGAAGGTAGATGAGGTTATTTAATCAACATATGCAAATGGTAAAACTGACTAGCAGTGTCAACATGTGTGTATGTATGTATGTATGTATATATATATATATATATATATATATATATATATATATATATATATATATATATATATATATATATATATATATAAAATCAATAAATCAATACTAAAACGTCCTTTAATATCAATTCGCTCTACCTCGAAATAATATATTTTCATATATGTTACCGTGGGTTAAATGCGTCCACTGTAGTCCTGAGTTCTTGTCCTTCGCTGGTTCGAGCCCATGGGACGACGAACTTATTATCAACTAAAAAATTCTCCTTCGGTAACATATATGAAAATATATTATTTCCGAGGTAGAGCGAATTGGATATTACAGGACGTTTGTAGCTTACTGATTGTATATGAATCAAGGTGATGTGATAAAAGTCATATATATATATATATATATATATATATATATATATATATATATATATATATATATATATATATATATATATATATATATATATATATATATATATATATATATATATATATATATATAAAAATAAAACGTCCCCATAATTATACTGGGATTGAAAATACTCTTCTCGTGAAATTTCCTCGTTATTTGTCCTTTCATTTACAGGAGCTGAACGGAATGTTTATACTTTACAAACCAAAGTCATTGAAGGCAACACAAGACTGAATGAAGAACGGGGTTTACCGCAACAGTTACTGTACAGGTCTCCATGCGTCGTACCCTCCTTTAAATGGTCAAAATATTTCCTTTAACTCATCCTCCACGCAGTTCCGCCAGCTTTCCACCCCTCCCATAACCTTTCCTCTGAAATAAAAACTTTCTCTTCCCCTTCCGTAACCTTCTGTCACCTTTATCATTGCTTCAGTCTGAAAGAGGACTTTACCCTGCTATGAGCTGCAATGGAAATTTTTTTTTTTTTAGATTGGGAAATCTTGAATCTAAGTTTCGTTCTCCTTAATTCATAGTATTTAGGCACTGAATATTTTCACACAACTGTCGTAATACGCTGCTCTTCGTAGATTAATCCTACAATAAACTGAGAGCAGAACACATAAAGAAATCAAGAGCAAGATCGCAACTTTTTTTTTTTTTTTTTCGTTTTCACACGGAATTCACTGCTCCAAGATGTATGAGAACCTTAAGTGGTAGAAAATAGTTTTGTGAACTTTTGAACCCTTATATAAAATTCATTATCAAATACACTGTAGAAGTTTCTATGGTTTAAATTCAGACATTGCTGTGTACTCAATGCAATTACAGTATTTCATGAAAAGAAAACTGAACATTCATAGAATTTATATTATCGCTATTTAAAGACAATTATGATGGTTCAATGTGTGCTTTCTGTAACTCGTTTAGATGGTGTATTATCCTAATTTATTCATTAATGCCATTACAGAGTAAGAGATTTTTTTAGAATATACTCCAGTAATAACTTTGACATATGTGAAACTGTCAGCACACCAAGTTAAAATTCATTACTTTGGGCAAAACACAGACCATGTTGATGAATTTGCTTAATGTGGAACCTGACAATGTTTTACCTTATAATATGACAAAACTTTAGCTTTGTCATATTGCGTTAGTGATGAAGTGCATCTTGCGTTCTCTGCTTATATATCTTTCGTAAACGGTCGTGTCGTTTCAGGCATGGCAGATGTTCCTCGTTGGACGGGTCGGTATAGTTCTCAATCTTTCGTAAACGGTCGTGTCGTTTCAGGCACTCTGTTCCTCGTTGGCCCGGTCGTTCTCGATTCTCTGCTGACCGCGTTCGATTCTCCGACCGGCCAATGAAGAATTAGAGGAATTTATTTCTGGTGATAGAAATTCATTTCTCGGTATAATGTGGTTCGGATTCCACAGTGCGCTGTAGGTCCCGTTGCTAGGTAACCAAATGGTTCTTAGCCACGTAAAATAAGTCTGATCCTTCGGGCCAGCCCTAGGAGAGCTGTTAATCAGCTCAGTGGGCTGGTGAAACTAAGGTATACTTAACTTAAGGAATGGTAGATAATGTAGTTGACAGAGCAGTTACAAGCTCTACAGGAGTCTCACAGATGTTATATATTTTCATACACTGGAATTTCTTTACCATTTCTTTGAGTGTTTCTCTTTAATAGCACATAGATGTGCATCAAATGGGTTATCTACTAAATTTGCTTACAGAAGAAAAAAGTTATCACCGCATAAAAAAATAAATGATTCAATGACTGCCACAGCGTCGCAAGGCTTCAAAATAATATTCAGATATAGAAAAATGTGGCCTTATTACAACTACAGTATTCACAGACATGAAAAGAACTATTTTCAGTGGATTCCCGGTGCGGGAGTGACACGGGAAATGAGCATCACGAAAATGGACCATTTCCTAGCTAATGTTATTAGAAATAAGGAGCTGCATCACGAGAGATTCTATCAAGATGAAAGCTTTTCACTACTGAAGACATGCAAAGAAAAACAGAGAGCTTGAGATAAAAGCAGACTCTGGAGCTAAAACAATTAATTCCATGGTTCCGGAGAGATGTCTTCCGCGCAATTTCTTGTGACTTTCGTTATGATTGCGCAAACCTGGTGAAACGGGATCTGCCAAGTTGACGATGCGGAAATTAATACAAGTGCTTCTATGGAGACATTGGGCGTTGTTTTATTAACTCGGCATTTACGGGAATATGGAAAAAATGTTAAAAGAAATTCCCGCAGTGAAAAGCATTTCAGAGACGCAAATGGCATTAAGCAAATAAAATTAAGCATAAATCAAGTCACTGACGCGCAACCGCTTCCCCCACCATCCCAACAACCCCCACCAATTTACCAAACACCCCCACCCTCTATCATCCCAAAAAAACTCATTACGACAGCTCTTCTCTATAACGTACTAAAAAGAAATAATAAATCTTCGCCATGATACTAGTGTTGAATCAAGTGTTGTAAAGTAAATTCTCGTCTAGAGTCGAGGGTGCTTTCAAGGCACCATAAAATTTACAGCCAGCCCCTCGAACTTGAAACCTGCATTAAGTTCACATCAAGGTCATTATGGATTCTTAGAGGATTACATAGTGCGTGCTTCGATTTCATTAGTTTATGCTAATGATACTCCGACCGACGTTCGGCTTTCCTCTCTTGGACCCCTGCATTTACACTGTAATTCACGCTTGAAATTCTAGTGAATACTACAACCAATCAAGAGATGAATAATTCATGTAGGTCATTAAAGATGTTCTAGCTGATCTATAAACCAGAATCGTGTATAACACAAGGATACGTAATTTACAACACATCATCTTGAAATCTACAACCAATCAGTGAATATAACACAAGGATACGTAATTTACAACACATCATCTTGAAATCCTAGTGAATACTACAACCAATCAGGAGATGAATAATTCATGCAGGTCATTAAAGATGTTCTAGCTGATCTATAAACCAGAATCGTGTATTAACACAAGGATACGTAATTTACATCACATCATCTTAAACGCAAAAGTAAGCAGCCAGTTTCTCCTTATGTCGTGCAAAATGCACAGTGATAACTAGCAACGTATGTCACCATGAACAAATTATTTCATATTTAAGATATATAAAAAATAATAACGTATTGTTATATATATATATATATATATGTGTGTGTGTGTGTGTGTGTGTGTGTGTGTGTGTGCGTAACTGATTTTCTTTAGAATAAAGAGTAATGGTTGCGTAAGGGCTGTACTGATATCTTCGCACGTTTAAAAACCACATGATAAGAGTATTTTCAATAAACATTCCCTACCCACAATTATTGGCGTATCTCGTTGATTAAAAATCAATTAAACCATCACTTGCTCCTGATAACAATGGGTTAGAACACAGCCTGACTTCAAGTCTCAACAAATGCCCAGCAGCAGACCATTTTCCAACCTAAGGGAAAAAGAATCCGCTTTCCAATTATAGTGACACCACTCGAAGCCAGCCCACCCTTAGATTAAAGTTATAGAGGATAACAGAGAGAGGGGGAAAGAGAGAGAGGGGAGAAAGGGTTGGAGGCTTTTGGGAGTAATATCTCAGAGTTAGGGCATATGCCTACATGAAACTCTACCAACGCCATGTGGGACAGGAAGAGTCTCGAGAAAGGGCGGAAATAGAAACCTTTTCTTGAAGAAATAACGAAGGGCGAGAAAAGCCTCAAGGGACAAAGAACTCGTTCTCTCCTTCAATAGAACACCGTCACAAGAAAAAGGGTCGGAGGAGGAAGAGGAGGAAGAGGAGGAGGGGGAGGAGGAGGAGAAGGGTAACGATGGAGGGGGAAGGGGAAGGGAAGAGGAAGAGGAAGAGTAGGAGAAAGGCAACAACAGAATACACTCAATTCTCCTCCCTCTGAAAAAGAAGCAATCTTTTAAGAGGGTCTACGCTGCCATTGGGTAGCGTTTACGATGCTTCCAAGGGAACGAGAGAGAGAGAGAGAGAGAGAGAGAGAGAGAGAGAGAGAGAGAGAGGTTATGCAACCACCTGCAGTAAATGGTTCTATAGTTTTAATTTCGTAGCAAAGCTGCATGCATTTTCATTAATCTGAGATACTAATGTAATTAGAAAGACTAAAAAATGTACAAACGGTATGATATGAGCTTTTGAACTCGCTAAATATCTAATTTAATATGAAGTGCTGTCAATAGTGAAGATATGAAACTGAACACCATATAAGAAATACGACTTACAAACGACATATGGTATTTTAAGTTGAGTACAGAATAATAGATAAAATCCGACAGAAGTACCTCAACAAAAATCTAAAATGAATCTGTAAAATAAACGGAAGCTGATAACAACCCTTAATAGTTCGCATAATAGTCTCAAGTTTCCCTAACTACTTTTGTTGTTTATAGAGACAGACGTATGTACCCCAAGACTGTTTATCAGAGACAGACACTGACCTTTAATTCCTCTCTCTATCAAATCTCACTGACACTTTAATTCCTCTCTCTCTCTCTCTCTCTCTCTCTCTCTGTGGTAACATAAAAGAATGCATACAAAATACAGGTGATTTCAGAAAATACAATTTCAAGAAGATAAAGATCTAATCGAATTGGGTCAGGAAATGACCGAGCTGTCCAAGAGAAAAAATATTGTTGAACTTATTCAGGGTGAATTACAATGCATTAATTTTATAAATTATGTATCAAAGAAAACAAGAATGACCATAATATATGACTGCCACAAAACACAAGAACAAGGCGGTCTTCAGAAGTCTAAGAAAAATATGAATTATTTGAGAATTAACACAGGTACACATAGGCTACACAAGCAGTAACACACACACACACACACACACACGTTGTGGATGTGTTGCATGTCTACACGCAGAGAGATATTATCTTACACCAAACAGTTCAGCATGGAATATGAATAATGGAATATGAATAATAAAATAAATGTGTTACCGTGGTAAATTTCATCTGTTCTTAACACCAATATAACCAAAATGGTACTCAAAGTTCGATGGAATAGAAAATCATAAAATAAACTATAAGAATTTCCCCACAAAAACTTGTGCATTAGTGAAGTGATATTTTTCAAACAACGGCGTCATTCGTCAATCGGCCATAAATAACCAGTAATTATTAAACTGATGATAACTATAAAAACCTTTGACGTAATTTTACATCGCAGAACTGCCCTCATTTCTATATATGCGATTGTTCATAATTGCAATTTGGTATGTTTGATGATTGGAGGGTGGAAGATCAACATACCTATTTGCAGCCCTCTTGCCTCAGTAGTTTTTAAGATCTAAGGGCGGACGGAAAGACAAAGCCGGCACAATAGTTTTCTTTTACAGAAAACTAAAAAACGTGACTAAACAGAAGCCACTGATATATTTAAAATAAATGAAAGTCAATCCCCTGGTAATTTCAAATAACAGAATACGACATAGAATTCAAATCGGCATCAATATCATAAAAAGATTCACAACAGTGGCAACATTTTTCCCTGTGACATCAGAACTACCGCAAATTCTTTAAAAAATACAAAACAAATGAAGTCAGAAAATCTCTTTCGTGAACTGCGTGGCATTACGAATAAGTCAAAAAGGAACACTGCTCTCAAGCATTCTACATTGTTTATGCCAGAACTTCACAAAGTGGCTTAACTCTGGGGTACGTAAGGGGATTTGAAGGGAAACTCATTTTACTCCTATCATTTAGGATAGTGGTTACTTAATTTATTGAATATTTTTGCACTATTTAGTAACGGTATTAATTTCCTTGATAAATATACATATGTATATGTATATATATATATATATATATATATATATATATATATATGTATTTATATCACACACAATGTATATATACGAGTGTACATGTATATATACATACATATATACACACATACATATATATATATGTACATATATATATACATATACATATATTATATATATATATATATATATATATATATATATATATATATATATTTATATGTATACATATACTGTATATATAATACGTTATATATTTTCAGATTTCAAATTTAAGTCTTCAAGTTTTCAACTGAATGAGCCCATCTACCTTCTACCTCCAGATTTGTTTATTACCAAACTTTTAACATTTTCCATTTATCTTTGTGAGTATGAATACCCCTTTCTTTCACCCAAGAAAAGAAAATTGCTTTTAACTGGCTCTGTCGAAAACCGCTTCCAGAATTGAAACCTTGGATTTGAATATGCAAGCACATATTTCATACGAAGTTTTCTTGCCATGTCAATGCAAATCATGTGTACCTTTTAATATATATATATATATATATATATATATATATATATATATATATATATATATATATATATATATATATATATATATATATATATAATGTGTGTGTGTGTATATATATGTATTTATAAAATTATATATATATATATATATATATATATATATATATATATATATATATATATATACATTATGTGAATTACAATGTTTTACCTACCTACGCACACTGCCATGTTATAAGTAAATAGTTCTTAACAGAAAAAAAAGGTGTTTTTGTATATATTTTAATGCCAAAACAGTAAACCTTCGATCCTCCATTTCATTTTGTTGCCTATACCACATATGCCAGCCAATTTATATATGAATCAACAAAGTTTTTTTCTATTTTCAAGTTTTTCTTTCTACGTCAGCTATTATGCTGATATACCGAAATACCAACAAAGATATTTAGTCGGTTCTGCTAGGCTTCAAGTCGTACTTGATTTCTGGAGTTTGGGAAACACAAAATTATTACAAGCCATCCTTGTCGTAGGAGAGTCTTTGTTGAGATATACAATTCAAACTTATTCAGATTCTTCCTAATCATTTTAAAATTGTACTGCCAGGGACATTTCTTAAGTAACTATATAACCGTAGGTCACAAACTTCCAATTCTGGATGTTTCATTAGTTAGGTTTAGAACATGGCGCTGACCTCAAAAAAATAGTAATTTTTTTCACGAAGGAGTAACAATACAAATAAAATATAGCTCATAAATATTCCAGTAGAACAAATAATTAAAGATTCATATTCCAGTTTATTTATTGAATTTCGTGGTAACACCTGTTACGTTTAGACAGCCGTCCCTTGACAATAGTTTATTTCAAAAGTCATCCACAATATTAAACAAGTAAAAAATGTTTCCTCGGCACAATCGAGTTTTCTGTATAGTCGCTACAGCGTAGGCCTATAATCGGTGGTCTCGGTATAATGCTGTATGAGCCGCGGCCCATGAAACTTTAATTACGGCCCGGTGGTGACCAGTCCTATATCGCTGCCAGAAGCACGAGTATGGCTAACTTTAACCTTATATAAACTAAAAGCAACTATGGCTAGAGGACTGCAATTTGGTATGTTTGATGCTTGGAAGGTGGATGACCAACATACCAATTTGCAACCCTCCAGCCTCAGCAATTTTTAAAATCTGAGGGCGGACAGAAAAAAGTCCGGACGGACGGACAAAGCCGGCACAATAGTTTTCTTTTACAGAAAACTGGTGAAGATAGAGAAATCACAACCAAAATACTTCATGTCTTTATAAAAACACCATCATTTTTTCAGTATCATCCATGTACGCGCAATAAAACCTGAGCTATAGTCCACAACAAAAGTATTACAGCGCATTAAAAAAAAACGCGATTTGCAACAATAAAAAAAAAACAAACGCAAAATGTTTTTGATACTACGTACAAAAAAAGTTACTGATAATTTGTTTAAAAACGTGACTGAAGTTATGTTCAAATATACTGTCCCTTTAAGAGTAGCTAAATTATTCCTTAATTTGACTCACAAAATCAGAGGTCCAGGTGCGCAATAGATGCATCAATGCGCAGACGATACCGAAGAACCTTTAGAAGTAATATATATTTGCTTCGCAATAAAAAAAAAAACGAGTACAACTAACAGTTCCCGCTGCTAAAGCTTTTATCATGAGCGAATGGATCTTATAAATGAATTTTATAAATGTCTCTTTGGTAAAATTTGATCCAGCAAAATGCTGGTGAAAACAAATTTAGAAACCAACAACTTAAGATTTTACTAATTCAATGCTGATTCTAAATTACCATGCAGGATGATGCAAAACTTTTATTAATCAAAATGCAGACGAAAAGACCAGTAAAACATATCGTACATTCTCTATTGAACCCTTAATTAGCTTAGCTTACGTAAGGCCCCAGCGGCACCATTTCTCACTCTCTGCATGAAAAAATATTTTCACGCGATCATTTTTCATTTCTGGGTAATACTGCTGTGGCTGGCTCTCACGAGTGTCCAGAATAAACTATCTCCATGAAGTCATTATAACGGCAGAATGGCGTACTTTCTTATTATGCTGAAAAGATTTTTATTTTTATATTGAACACAAGATGAAACTGTTATTCATTTTATCTAATTTTAATGGTGGAAAAAATAAAGTATATCTTAGTTTAACCAGACCACTGAGCCGATTAACAGCTTTCCTAGGGCTGGCCCGAAGGATTAGATTTATTTTACGTGGCTAAGAACCAACTGGTTACGTAGCAACGCGACCTACAGCTTATTGTGGAATCCGAACCACATTATGACGAGAAATGAATTTTCATCACCAGAAATAAATTTCTCCAATTCTCCATTGGCCGGTCGGAGAGTCGAACGCTGGGCCAGAGTTGAAGAGATTCTACAGGAAAAATATTTTTAGTAATTGCGAGCATACACCAAGGAAAGATTACAAATTATAGTAAATACAAAATATAAGTAAAGACAGAAAATGATGTTCATGGTTCTAGAATTAGTTTGATCCAAGAACAGAAAAACTATTCTCTTCTTATATGTTTGATCAGAGGCTTAAATGCCACAAAATCAATACTATTTCAGAGGAGGATATGGCATGTCGCATGACAGGAAGTCTCGGAATCTCTTTCTCAAAAGCCGTATATATTTTCCAAGGGAAAAAAAGCAAAGCCAAAGTAAGTTGTTATTATTCCCATGAATAATAATAACAATACTCTCATCTCCCTTGAGGAGTTTAAAAACCACTGAGTAAGAGATCAATGTATAGAAAAGAGAAAAAACAGAATTCTACGATTTTGCAAGGCATCGGAGTAATTGCTGGTGATCTAAATGAAAAACAATTTATAACGGCAACGACTGACAATTACCCAGACAATAAATACACCGGTAAATAATCATGAACTTAATCATACACATTGTAAGTGACAAATACACGAATGATTTACAATGATGTATCATATATTTATATATATATATATATATATATATATATATATATATATATATGTGTGTGTGTGTATGCTCACAAACACACGCACCCACACACACATGCATCTATATATATAAAAATGGATGTATGTACATATGTATGTATGTGTGTGTTTTATGTTCCACATACACTCTGAAATGCTGTGAGCAATTTCAACCAAACTTGGTATACATGTGACTTACTATGTCGAAAAGGACACTGTTGGGATAAAACATCGCTAACACCAAAGAGCACCAAAAGGGGGTGGGGGTGAAACGGCTTCCATGAAACTGGGCTGATTCTGCCAGTGAAACGGGGCTGGTTGTGCCCGTAGACTTACTAACATTACTTACCTAATTTCGGTAGATATTACATATGACTTACTATCTAGAAAAAAATACTGTGGGGTAAGACATCAATGGCACCAAAGGGGTGGGGGTTAGGAAGGGGGTGACAGAGAGAGAAAGAATGAGAGGGAGAGGAACTGAGAGAAAGAGAGAGAGAGAGAGCAGAGGTGGTGTCAGGGGAGAGAGAGAGAGAGAGAGAGAGAGAGAGAGAGAGAGAGAGAGAGAGAGAGAGAGAATAGAAGGGGTGTTAGGGAGAAGAAAAAGGTAAAGAGAGAGAGAGAGAGAGAGAGAGAGAGAGAGAGGTGGTGTTAGGGGAGGAGAGAGAGAGAGAGAGAGAGAGAGAGAGAGAGAGAGAGAGAGAGAGAGTTTATCAGTTGTCATTCAGAGTTTTCCAGGGCAGCGTCGGGTTGTCATCTGTCACTCTTTACCGTTATAAATAGTTTTTCATTTAGATCACAAGCAATTACTCCGTTTGCCTTGCAAAACAAACAAAACCCCACTTCTTCGGAAATACAGCTTGGAAATATGTTTTCCCTCTTTTCTGTATATTAATCTCTTACTCAATGATTTTAACTCCCTGAAGGGAGATGAGAGTAGCAGTACTGAAGTTCCTGGGAATAATGAAAGTTCACATCGGTTTTGCTTTTTAGTTATGGAATATAAACGGTTATATATATATATATATATATATATATATATATATATATATATAAATGTATTTATATCTACATGCTTATATATGAATATTTATATTTATACATACATATGTATATATATTTACATTTATATATATGAATGTAATTATATCTATATGCTTATATATGAATATAAATATTCATATATATATATATATATATATATATATATATATATATATATATATATATATGTGTGTGTGTGTGTGTGTGTGTGTGTGTGTGTGTGTGTGTGTGTGTGTGTGTAGTTCGGTGTGGCAGACGCAGTGTGTATGTGACCGTTGAAGAGAGAGGTCGTGATGGCCGCCATTTTCAATTTTCACGTTGGCAATCATGCCTATCTTAAAGTGCATGTTTTAAACTATAAGTGTGCCAAATTGCATGTTTGTATCACATTTTGAAGGATTCTTACAATATCTGACGTTTATCCTACTCACTATTCTGCCAATCTGTATTTAAGTTTTTCGTTTTCACCTGCTAACTCGGCGATCCCGTTTTTCAGTACTTGAACTTCTTCAGCCAGAAGCGGATTCTTTTCTTTCTCGTTTTCCATATGTTGACCGGCTGAGCTAATTTCCAATTCTTTTTCGATGAATAAATCCCTAAGTTTTTCCTTTTCACCGGCTGACTGAGCGATCCAGTTTTTCATCACTTGGACTTCTTCAGCCAGGACCTCATTTTTCCTCCTTTCAACGTTTAACACTTCCATCGACGCGACATTTTGAGATTCCTTATGTCTTTCAGATCGTCTGTCTCCTTATTTTTGTGGGTTGTCACGTCATAACATTCTTCGTTTTTCTTCCTGAGGAATAGATGATAAGAACCAAGATCTTTATTTTCGTTCTAAGTTTTCCTCAGCCTCGCCTGATCATCACGAGCTTTGATAAGCTCTTCAACGAGATATTTTCTTCCACCAAATCCTTGGCCAAACCTTCACTCCTTTCGCCTAGAATTTCTTCCTTATAACTCCTTTCTTCAATTTCATCAAGGAGACTGATGTTCCTTAAATAAGCATCCCCCAGCTCCTTCGGCAATAAGTCCTTTTCTTTAGCGAAAGCCGATATTTCTGCGATGTACTCTCCATACACATAGGCAAGTAACCCTCCTAGGAAAAAAGCTACCAAGTTTTTACCAATAATGTATCCGAAGTTTCCGAATCCAAATATAAGCAATATCAATAATCCGAGAAGGATTAGAGCCAATAAGTTTTTAACAGAGCATATGTTATTCATTTCTGAAAACATGATTGCCGTTCTTTAATGTGTGTGTGTATACAGTTTATTTATAAAGATACACAACAGCGCACATGCATATTATACATGTATACATACATACATATATATATATATATATATATATATATATATATATATATATATATATATATATATATTCTGACTCACGTCAGGATCGAACCCAGGTCTCTCAGGTGGAAAGCAAGGGCATTATCCACTGGGCCATACAAGTCTAAAAGAAGTTGGAACCTGAGAGCAACTGCACCCAAGGAATTACCTGGGCAAGCTAACTGCTTGCATACCAGCGAGTTTTCCACCTGAGAGACCTGGGTTCGATCCCGACGTGAGTCAGAAATTTATTTCTGTTCCACACGTGATTGTGTGTTGATGATTTCTATCTTATTCACTCAGAAGGGATAATTCGAATGAAATGTTGTCTATTGGGTCATTGCTGAGTCGGGAAGTTGGGGAAAACTCGCTGGTATGCAAGCAGTTAGCTTGCCCAGGTAATTCCTTGGGTGCAGTTGCTCTCAGGTTCCAACTTCTTTTAGACTTGTATGGCCCAGTGGATAATGCCCTTGCTTTCCACCTGAGAGACCTGGGTTCGATCCCGACGTGAGTCAGAAATTTATTTCTGTTCCACACGTGATTGTGTGTTGATGATTTCTATATTATATATATATATATATAATATATATAAGGCCCATAAATACTATTTAAACGTTGAAACCATATATTTCGGGCATAGCTTCTGTGCTGTTCACTGGTAAAATACTATTTGGAAAGTTGAATGGTATATATACAAAAACATAAAGGTGTAACTGTTCCACCTGTCCATATTCTAGAAACATGGACAGAAACTAAGTTACAATGGTATATATCAAAACATTTAAATAGTGTTTTATGGGCCTTCTTATATTCATATTACACTAATAGTATTACAGGAAAACATTCATATATATATATATATATATATATATATATATATATATATATTATATATATATATATATATATATATATATATATATATATAATATATTATATATTATATATATATATATATATATATATATATATATATATATATATATATATATATATATATGTATATATATATATATATATATATATATATATATATATATAAATGGATGTATGTATGTGTGTGTATGTTCCAGCATAACTCTGAGAAGTATTGAATAATTTCAACCAAACTTGGTATACATATGACTTACTATCTAGAAAAGAATACTGTGAGGGTAAGACATCAATAGCACCAAAGGACACCAAAGGGGTTAGGGGTGGGAAGGGCTTCCCTGAACCGGGGCTGGTTCTGCCTGTAGACTAAGTAACTAAATAAACTCTATGGGGTTATCATACAACATTTCGGTATACGTATGACTTACTATCTGGGGTAAGACATCACTGGCGCCAAAGAGATTGGGGTGGGAAGCGGGTGACATGTAAAACGACAGATAATAGTGTCTAATCCATAGTTTTCAAAGTTGCTGAGATGAATAGTGACACTCCCAATGCTCTTTAAGTCCAAGTTCAGCCCCAATAGGCAGTGGGGTTGAGAAGGGATGAAAAATAAAATGTAAAAAATTACAGATATTAGTGTCTAATCCATAGTTTTCGAGGCCGCTGAGATGAATAGCAACACTCCCGATGCCATTCAAGTCCAAGTTCAGCTCTGATAGAAATGGAGGGTGAGAAGGGGTCAGATATAAAATGCCAAAAATGCTGGGCAATGTAACTGAAGCAACTATCTTAACAGGAAAGGGAGAGGGTGAGAGGGAGAGGAAGTGAGAGAGAGAGTAGAGAGCGTATTAGGGAGAGAGAGAGAGAGAGAGAGAGAGAGAGAGAGAGAGAGAGAGAGAGAGAGAGAGAGAGAGAGAGAGAGAGTTTATCGGTTGTCAATCAGTGTTTTCCCCGGGCAGTGTGGGATTGGTCAGCTATGTGTATATATATATATATATATATATATATATATATATATATATATATATATATATATATATATATATATATATATATATATATATATATATATATATATACTGCAGTGGATTTTCATTTATACAGTAGTAATGAAGCTTTGGAAATTTTTACACTAAATTTCTTTGTTTTGAAAGAATTTCTCACAATTATTATTATTATTATTATTATTATTATTATTATTATTATTATTATTATTATTCTTGCTACTCTCGTAGCCTGTTATTGCCCGAGCTGCTTGAAAACCGCCGAATTAGTGATAAAGTTAATTATAAAAAAAATTAACGATTACAACCTAATTTTATACTCCACAAGAATATTAACAATACAATAACAGAAAGAAGAATTTAATCATAATAACCGCAGCCTGTATAAGACCAGAAGGGGCAACGCCAATCATAGCCGCGCTTTCACCAACTGCATCAATGAACCCAATGACGGGTTAATTAATACTTCTGCTCCAAAAGGAATCCCCTGTTGAACTGAGTGCCACTCCTCTCCCCTCCCACTTTCACCTGGCTTGGTCATCACCGAAATACCACCTGACAGGTTAATGAGGGTGTTTTGTTTAGGAGGCGCCACCCATTATGAATTTTTAAATCGCTCTCCTGATGGTTGGAGACGAGTGCGAAGCGAGCTGAATCGCCAAGTGGCTCCCGTCAGCTATTCGTTTTCACTGAGGGTCCGCGCTTGTCAGGCTTGTTTAACAGTGACGGGGAGTGACAACAAAGGCACTTCAAAAGAACGTCGGCACTGGTAATGTTGATAGTGAAATCGTTATTATTTTTATTGCGATGGTGATGATTATTATTACCATTTTCATTAATGCGAGAAAATAATGAGGTAGTGAAATTTCGTGATTGCCATAATAATAATAATAATAATAATAATAATAATAATAATAATAATAATAATAATAATAATAATTAATTATTATTATTATTATTATTATTATTATTATTATCATTATTATTATTATTATTTATTTTATTATGGCACTCACGAAATTTCACTTGCTCATTATTTCCTCGTCTTAATGAAAATAGTAATCATTACCATCGCAATAAAAATAATAATGATATTACTATCATCAATAATAATAAGAATAATAATAATAATAATAATAATAATAATAATAATAATAATAATAACTAACTATTATTATTATTATTATTATATGATGATGATGATGATGATTTTTACTATTAACACTGATAAATGATATACCCTCATTAAGTTTTAATCGTTTTCTATTTTCTCCTTGTCACATACACATTTTTACGGATGAACCATTTACAAAATACAGCTCTTGGCCTGCGATAGCTCCCGATGTCATCTTCAGATTATTGCTGTGATAAGATTGTCAATACGTGACCTCCAATTAATACATCTTCTAGTCCTTGATCTGGTTCACAATCCGTTGTACAAGTCCAGGTGGTCCTTGCTAATCCTTTGCCCTCTTTCAGTCTGAACTGAATTCAATTTATATAGAATTTAGGCCAGAGGACAAGCACTGGGACCTATGAGGTCATTCAGAGCTGAAACGGAAATTGACAGTAGAAGGTTTGAAAGGTGTAACAGGAGGAAAACCTCAAAGCAGTTGCACTATGAATCAATTGTAAGGAGAGGGTGGGAAGTATGGTGGAAGAAAGAGAATATGAAAGGAGGTGCAGTAAAAGGAGCGAAAGGGGTTGCAGCTAGAGGCCGAAGGCACGCTGCAAAGAGCCTTAAATAATGCCTACAGTGCACCGCATGACGTGCACTGACGTCACTACCTCACTACGGGGTTCTTTCTGCCCGGGGATTTTCGGTAATCCTCTTCCCCCGTCCTTGGACTGAGATGCCTAGGTCTGACCTTTTGACCTGATCCAGTAGGCCTGATTCTTTTAGAGCTAATTTGTTGGTGATGTTATCTAGGCTGCTGGTGTTTTGTTTCCCTCCGTTGTAAGTAGTGAGTTCATAAGTGTCCCCTTTTGGTAACATTACTTTTATATAATAATTTGATCCGGTCGAAGTTCATCCTATAATTTTTATCCCAGAAACGTACAACTAATACATTATTTGTCTTGCGTGGTCGCTGCTTTAATATGTTCTCTTTTACATAAAATCAGATTTCACAGGGTCACCACCCCCGCCCCAGGAAAGGTCACACCCTACTCACGGAATATAAACCCTAATGACCTTTTCTTCTTTCTCATCATTGCTTTTGTTACTATATATTTCTTCTTAGTATATTGTTAAAACGCGAGATGAAATCATATTTATCATTAGTTTTATTTCCTAGTGGTATCATTTACCGCTCGATCTCGTGTTAATTTCATGGTAGCTTTGCCATTTTCATCCCATTTCTTTTCTCTTTACTAAGAAAGACGACACTTTTAAACGCACCAAATCATAAGTATGTTAAATAAGAAGAAAACAGAAACACAAATTTCACTTGATATTATGAAATGGAAAAGTATCAACGTAGGATGATGTTGATAATAATCACGATAAACGATAAATAAACGTTCTGAAAAAGGTGTTAGATATTATAAGCTCTGTCGTCTGCAAAATTTTAACGAAAACTTTAGTTCGCAGCATTTACCAGACTGCCACTTATCTAAAATAGAAATACAAAAGGTCTGTATTTTATGGGAGCATAGCAAATTAAAACTTACCAAATTTAGTCTCGAATTCCACGCCCCACATCAAGGGCATGTTCGGCCTGTAACTTTCTTGCATAATCTATTTCATCTCAAATGAATATTTGTATCAGAGATAAGGTCAACACTGTGAATGAAAATGTCATTTCTGTGATAAGTTCCACTCATTCAACTATAACTTCAGCTACGTTATATCTATCTCTCTCTCTCTCTCTCTCTCTCTCTCTCTCTCTCTCTCTCTCTCTCTCTCTCTCTCATAACTTGTGCTGCAAACTATTTTTGCATGAAAACCTGCGGTACCTCTTCTTTGTAATGAGGCACAAAACGCGAGTCTGTAAGCTTAAAACTCAAACAGCGAGTAAACACTCATACTTGGTAACCCTCCCAACTTTGAGGCTGAGTGTGCACGACCATAAACTGCTATGAAAGGTGGAATTTTCCAGGAACTCCAAGCGCTCTATGCTTTATGATCCGCTTTCCACCGTCCCAGCAATATGAGGGCCATTTTAAAATAATACGAGCCCGGTGCAATATTCTCTAATCTCATACAACACTCGTCAAAAAGACTTACTGGATACTTATCAGTACGTCCCCAGGATCTTGTTCATTTCTGTTTTATGTTCCTCTTTCGCAAGGAAATGCAATAAAGCCGCGGTGTTTTATGGTCAAAATTACGCTTTTATCGACAAGAGTCTCAAGAGGAGAAACAACATAAAGGCAAAATTCGATGTCGAGCATCCCTTTATCCTAACATATTAAACTTCAGTTTTCTAGCAGTATCGAAGCAAGAATGTTGCAAAGTTTAAAGGTCTACGGAGGGGTAAGAGAAGTGTACTCTAAGTGCACAACATAAGTGCACAGAGGAAAAAAAAACGCCATGGGAAGAATATGGCAACAAGATTCTGAGTCATGAGTAAACGAGAATTATAACTATACCAAAAAGATTTTTGTTTAATAACAGTAATGGACGTATCAATCGTCATTGTTGCTGACGATGTCATTGTCTCTGATTAGCTTAGTTTCTTTATAAACCAGACAACCAGATTTCTAAGTGATCTAGATACCGGAGTAGTTTTACGGATTTTTCGTAAGATATTATGGTAATATGAGTTTTCAGAACTCAAACTTGTACATAAAAGACCATTACTGCGCAAGTAACTGTGCTGTACGAGTAACTATATAAGTGAAAAGGGTTTGTCAATGAGAATTCAAGAGAGACAATAAAGTTGGTGAAAAATGGTCGAGAGAAGATAGGTTTTATAGCAACAGGAATCAAAACTTTAAAAACAGCGAAAGAGATTGGTTGCCTTACTTGCAGGAACCATTTTGGAGGAGCTGTATAAACAAGGAGAGTTAAACTTAAGTATACCTTAGTTTAACCAGACCACTGAGCTGATTAACAGCTCTCCTAGGGCTGGCCCGAAGGATTAGACTTATTTTACGTGGCTAAGGACCAACTGGTTACCTAGCAACGGGACCTACAGCTCATTGTGGAATCCGAACCACATTATACGGAGAAATTAATTTCTATTACCAGAAATAAATTCCTCTAATTCTTCACTGGCTGGCCGAAGATTCGAACTCGGGCCTAGCAGAGTGCTAGCCGACAAGTCTACCGACTCATCCAACGAGGAACTAGTTTTTGTAGAAACATATATGACATGGCAATATATAAATGTTCTCCTACATAATATATAAACGAATATTGCAAAACTCCATGGCTATCCAACCTATATCCAACAGAAAAGCAGAAAATCATACCACGTAGACATTGCATCAATAGGGCTTAAGTTGTCCCACATTCTCTAAGCCGGGTCTTATCCCTTATGCCCATTAGCCAGAATTAATCTTTAGCCTAAAGGTGACCTAACCGTCACCTTTATCATTGGGCCGCATTTAATATTTCTCATATATCTCTTTCTTTTCCATAATATCTGGCCATATTTCGTAAATATTGAATAGCAACATTTCTGCAATATTTTAATTTTGGTATGGTATCTTAGTGGGAATACATGCATACCGAATTCCTAGGTCAACATCACCAAATTTACTGTAGTATGACACAAGAGATCACTTTGCTGTTGCATATTTCGTAATTGTTAAATTTATATGAAATTAATGCTATTTTCTACATTGTAGCTATTATTCAATAGAACTCAACTTTATTGTTACGGAGATTAAACTAGATTAAATGCTGTCAGTTTTCCGCTGGAACCATAAAATTTTGTTTGTTTGGTTTCATAATGATTTTATGAGTTCTGTAGTCTCTCTCTGACGTGCGATAGGCTTAAATTAGATTTAATTTCATTTTTTATTATAATGTAAACTAAAGGATAACGTCGATGGGAGATCTCTGTCAGAATCTGGAAGTTTATTTAGTAAGAAATGTCTCGGCGTGTCCTAATTTTTGAGTAACCTACACTGCAGGAAAAACAGAACACATGAGTGTATGTGCCACACACTGTATCTAAACTTCGTAACTTACTGCTATCTTACGCGAATTCCAGCGCTTCTTAGATGTAAATGACTTCCTTTCTAATACCCCATTTAGTCTGGTTAGGACTTTCTATGTCTCTCTGCACCTCCACCCCCAGCAAGTAAATAGATAAGACTCTCTGAATGAGACCTCCTTTTTACCTACCCAGCCGACTCTGTTCCCTTCGTAGGATCAGACCGCCTCGAACAATTGTCAGTATTTTCACCCATATCTAGGATATTCTCAGTCTATAAACATGGTCTCGCCACATACATTACATTCGTCTTAGCAGCTTTTCCGTTCATTGTCTCACTAGTCTTGAACACCCAATTTCCCATCGATAAAAGACAGTTAACCTACCAGTCACACCTTGCATCCAGCGTTCTGTTTTTCTGGACACTCATCTTCTCGTCAAGACTTTATGCACAGCCCACCGAATGTCTCTTGTGTCACCTTTGCTGTGATTCACATCTTTTCTCGTCATTTTATTATCCCATATAGGTATACCAATCACCGCTTCCACTTCGCTACCAATACATGCATGTACTGTTTCACCTTCCTGCAGTTCATTTTCACACTACCTTCATCATCGCTCCTTCCATTATAATATGGGTAACAGCCACATACAAAAAAGTACAGCCGTGTCTGAAATACGCTTCTGAACCAAACTAATAGCTTATCATGTACATATCTCTCTCTCTCTCTCTCTCTCTCTCTCTCTCTCTCTCTCTCTCTCTCTCTCTCTCTCTCTCGCAAAAGAAATGGTAAATATTTTACTTTACATCACATCTTTTTATGAATGTCTCATTTTGCAACTTTTATTGGGGGGGCGAAGAAAATTCTAAAAGTCTACGACCGAATTTATTGTTTCACAACTCACGTTTGGCAATAGCGAACGCCAAGGTAATAGGTAGAGCAACGGTGTCCATAAATCTCTCTCTCTCTCTCTCTCTCTCTCTCTATATATATATATATATATATATATATATATATATATATATATATATATATATATATATATATATATATATATATATATATATATATATATATATATATATATATATATATTTATCACATCACCATGATTCATATACATCAGAAAGCTACAACGTATATATATTTTAGATATATATATATATAATCAGGACTACAGTGACACACTATATATATATATATATATATGTATCCTGATCGTCCGTCGCTGGTTCGATCCCACGGGACGGTGGACTTATTATCATCTAAAATTCCTCTTCGGTAACGATATATATAAAATATATTATATTATATATATAATATATATATATATATATATATATATATATATATATATATATATATATATATATGTATATATATATATATATAATATATATATATATATATATATATATATATATATATATATATATATGTTAATGTACATATATATGTATGTGTGTGTGTGTGTGTGTGTGTGTGTGTGTGTACATAAGGGCATTTTCTCTAGCGTGAGTTGGCTCCAGAGAGAACACAAGATCATGGTAACGATTTCGGAATTTTTAACAACTGCACAGAAAGCTCATCAGCAGCGTATCAACTCAAATGCAACTTCAGCCACTTACTTCGTGCACTCCCTAGCTTCTTGGACGTTGAGGCCCTGGCCTTCAAGTCCCTGTATGCCTAAAATCTATCTGCTCGTTCTCGGTCTCCCTTTCTTCCTTCTTTCAGTCACTTCTGAATTTTACAATTATTTCACCAGCCTTAATACTTCATTTTTCTTCAAAACACCAACTTTCCATCGGCGAATTCATATATATAATATATATATATATATGCATGTATATATATGCGTAAATATATATACATATATATATGCATGTATATATATGCGTAAATATATATACATATATATATATGTGTGTGCGTGCGTTTGTGTACCTTAAAAACAATGCTTTCAAGGTATGGGGCTCTAAATCCTATGCCTCCAGCCATTTGTTGATTTTCACGCCTCGCACAGTGAAAAAAGTTATTCTACTTGGTCTCTGGGATGAGAGCTATCAGTAATCAGGTATATTTCTTTTCACCATCAGAATCACGACCTTCACCAGACACTTTAATTTTGAACAAGGTGCATTTGTGTTCGACGCCACTGGCACTTCCTATGGAAACCACGTCCAGTTACACCTACTTCTTAATAATGCGTAGTAGCAATCACTATAAACCGGAATAATCTGATATATTTTACAATTTAGGGGATTCATAAGCACCTCAACTGGCATTCCTATTTCCTTTGATTTGGGAAACGAAAATCCCAAGACACTGACACTCCCTACGTCAGCAGAGTCTAGGTACTGCTACCGATTACCACCGTGGTAGTACTCTGATTATATCGACTACACTAAATGGAACTGGGCGTATACAACAGATCGAATGAGGAGGCAGTGCTTGTAAAAGACGTACTAGGAATGCATGAAGACAGTACTGAGCTAACTTCCTCAACATATCAGCAGAGATGAAGCGCTCTTAGTGACACAATATGTCTGGCTCTTTGAACAAGCAGAAGAAGAGAAATCATGTACAATTACAGTTATAACGTTAATTTATGAGCAAGGAAAGAAAATAAAAGGACGTGCTATTAAGTTTAAAAGAAAAGCGCCGAAGGACTGAAAGGATTAGAAGAGATGAGGGGAACGCATAAAATTCGAGGTCGCTGACATGCCTTGAATAATAATAATTCGAGTGGCGGTATCCACTCCTCACTTGACTACCCCACACAACCGTCAGAGTACCTCGGATAACCACAGGAACATTTTATTTCTTCTCCTAAAGGTTACATCTCGTTTGCCTACGGATAAAAATTATATCAGGATCAGCAAAGCTGGAGAGGACGCCTGGGGATACATTCATCCCGGAAATACTCCTTGAAGACTTAAGGAAGGAGCCTAATATCTTTTTATACATTTCAACATACTTTTAAGGACAGAACGAGTCTGTGTAACCCGCTCTCTTTACTGAAATCAAAGGAAAGCTCTTTAATATATTCCAGATACAGTCCACATAAATGTTTCTGACAGAACAACTTTGAAAGGGTCCTTTATACCTTACACTTTTGACTATAAACATCCCCCCAGATGTTAGAGTTTTTTAATGAGGACGTTCTTTTTATGCAAATTAAATATCTCTGCGAACCATGGCTTCCCTTACTTCTGTAATAAGAGTTTTTCTTCTTGAATGTCTTAGAATTTAACACTGAACACAAACCAGGTTTTTCCTCCGGTTCTTCACTTATGCATCTAATTCCCTTCCATAAAGAAGGGAAATTATTAATGAGAGTTCAGAATACTGTTATGAATACCGTATTCTCTTTCTGCTCAACACCTGTGCCGGGCATAAGCGTAATCGATAACAATTCCTGAACGAACCACGGGATCGTTATTTCATTTGGACGGATATTCCCTAAACGTGTACGGCGAACCGAATCAAATAGAATGGCCTGAATGTGTCTGCCGTACCCTATTCACTCCTACGCTGCTTTTTTATTTTAATGTTTTTTTTTTTTTTACCCGTGCACCCTTTTTGTATGCCTGGCTAGAGAAGTATTGGGGCACATGTTAAAGCTGAGAGATCCTTAACTTAATGAATGAATGGCCTCTATGAACGTGCTAAATATTGAAGTTCGTATTTATTTATTTAACTATCTATCTATCTATATATATGCATGTATGTATGTATATACTGTAAAGATAGATAGATAGATAGATAAATAGACAGATAGACAGATATGATTTTCAAGTTCATAGAGGCCAGTCATTCATTCAACTCTCTCTCTCTCTCTCTCTCTCTCTCTCTCTCTCTCTCTCTCTCTCTCTCTATATATATATATATATATATATATATATATATATATATATATATATATATATATATATATATATATGTATATATATATATACATACATATGTATGTATGTACATATATACATACATTATATATATATGTATTTATATATATATATATATATATATATATATATATATATATATATATATATATATATATATATGTACAGTATATGTATTTATATGTGTGTGTGTGGGAGGGTGTGTGTACAGTGCACCATAACGCGTATGTAAGTTTGATCGGACTTTACGTGAAGAGCCAATAATCGTTTGTATCCATTTCAAGAATGCTACAAAACACAGAAGGAACTGAAAAGGCAAAAATCACTTATCGAGAATAGGTTAGATGTGTAAAATTTCTTATCAATAAGAACTCTATCAATAACTAAGGAGATGAAAATACGAAAAGACATGAATTAAATAGTTAATACTGACGAAAAAGTAATAAAGCCAAAGTGAAAAGCATTATGCTGAAAAAGTTAGTGCCATTGATTTTCCCTTAAAAAGTTTTTGGATTACTGCATTAAAGAAAAATTAAAGCAAAATTGATGATTACGAAAAATTTCAACTTCTTGCGAACTTAATTACCGTGGCTTACCCAGGAAGTTCTAATTCTAATATCAGCTTAGCAAGTTTTGCCTGAGAATGTGACTTAAAAGAATACTCCCCTTGCAATGTACATGATCCAACTTTCATGATTCTGTGAGACAAGATCAGAACTGATTTAAGGAAAACTGCGACGCTCAGGAGGTAATGTGAATTACTTTTCATACCTGATTTTTCAGTCCTTTTGTTACGTTTTCAGCCTAATAATGGGGTCAGTGATATCGGAAACTCACATATAACCTGTGTCCTCCATTGTTTAAGTCGATTTATTCATTATGAAGATAAGATTACCAGGTATCCACCGTATCATTCACATTCATGCACTCTTTTTAACCGATTAACGACGGGATATACAATTTACTACTCAGGTCAACAAAGTACAACGCCCTTCAGTTGAACATTGCTTTCTATACCTGCGCGCGCACATATACTTATTCGACGCACACGCGCACACACAGAAACAGGTACACAAATATGAAAATGTGTGAATCCATATATGTATGTTCTAATCAGGCATGCATTATGTGGGCAATTTTTCACATTATGCCAGAATTGAATATGCTGCATCGTGCGGTATCAGTTTTTCTACGAGCCTTCTTCTTTCGTCCTCCCTCCCAGATTTCTGGCCAGTCAACAACTTTTTTTCTTCGAGAAGCCCTCAAGATCCTTTTTAAAACTTCGCCTTCCTGCAAGTGGTCAAGTTGATAATAGGCTCTGTCAGTGTTGTAATCCACTTAAAAGGGTCTCTCGATTATTGCTACAACAACAGGGGGGGGGGGATTTTCTTCCTGACTGTTTTCTTGAGAAAGCAAACAAAGGGCGTTTCACCTCTCCAGATGTATCCTTACAAGGAAGAACAATCAAAGACCTCTTTTTCGGCTTATCGTGAAGCGTTAATCTCCAAACTATTGCCGGCAGTTGTTCGTCGCTTTTCATCGTTATTTCTATGGCGGACATTGTTCGGTGTTCTTGTAGTTGTGGTGTTGCTTTTCTCCTCAGTATAATCTATATTGTTATCATTGTCATGTTAGTGTGATTGTACACTATACAACGTTTCTCCTTCCAAACTTCACACCGACCAACTTATATGTTCCTTTGGTAGACTTTTCATTTATCAATCTTTATGAAGTTGGAATTTCTACTGCTCAAAAACCAACCATTCTAAACAGAGTAATCTAATAACACGTTGTCTATTCGCAACTCTTATTTTCTACTTTCATCTTACTTAAGGTAACAGCATATACCCTGTACGCTAATTTCATCACCTCTTTCAAAGGACCCCATGGAGACCTGTAAGGCCCTTCGGACTATACTTTTTCCGGTAATGAAAATTTTTCCATAGGTAAGAACATTATCATTCCTTGTTAGTTTGTGTAAATATGACCGATTGTTCTGGAGAGATATTCGGCGGAGAAGGTACGAGAGTGGCTCCAGCGTTATCGAGAATATTTATCCCTAACAAAGCAGTCCACTTCAATCTCTAAACAATTAGCCTTGATTGTTATTAAAGCTTCTCATTAAGTGTGCTAACAATGATATGATAATGGAAGATGAAGCCACAGAATAAAAATTCTTTCACATAACAAAGGGTTGTGGGTAATATATCACCGAGGGAGAAGAGAAAAAGTTAAGTATACCTTTGTTTAACCAGAACACTGAGCTGATTAACAGCTCTCCTAGGGCTGGCCCGAAGGATTAGATTTATTTTACGTGGCTAAGAACCTATTGGTTACCTAGCAACGGGACCTACAGCTTATTGTGGAATCAAAACCACGTTATAGCGAGAAATGAATTTCTATCACCAGAAATAAATTCCTCTAATTCTTCATTGGCCGGTGGGAGCAGAGTGCTAGCTGAGAACGGTACCCACCCGTCCAATGAAGAACACGAGGAGAAGAGAAAAGAATCCACTCGGAAGAAGGAAGAGAACATCAAATCGGTAAACATCCGACACGAGTACACTTAACTTCCAACTCTCAATGACGAAACAATGGAAGGCGGTCGTCACAGCGAGAAAGAAAAGTCACAAAAGTTCCCGTTACGTCTCCACCAACCAGCCCTTTTCAGGTTGTCGACGACACGCCATAGCTATCACACGAAGCCAGCCAGACACCCCGTCGGGCTTGACGTGGTAATTTATTCCAAACCAAATATGATCTTCGGCGAATAAATAAATCGATACACAAAACATCAAAGCCGCCTACAACGTTCACACACAGCTGCTGGGCTTCACAAACCTCACGGTTAGTTTATGTATAAATTAATTTACCACGTATAAATGCGAATTACAAACAGAAAACAAATTGCTTCAGTCCAAACACGTAGATTCTCCTAGCACTGTTCTTAATGGAGAAAACATTCAAATATACAAACATACTGATGAAATGCATTGATTAAATGTCCAAATATATTAATTTTCAATAAATTAATCCATACAGAGAGCTTTCGACACTATCTACGATTTTTCCTTTGAAAAGGAGAATCATAGATTCTTGAGGTTCTCTGTCTAGATCCACTTTTGAAAACTAAATACTTTTATGAAACATAACTGTGGATTCTTTTCCCCGCTTTAAGACTCATCATACTAAGAATGTTTTCTAATATTCTTAATGTTCTACAATTTACATTTTTTATCTTCTCGTCTAAATGCTTTTGATATTTACGTCTTTATGCGACGCTGCACAAGTGTTCAAATACTTTAGTTTGAATTTCTCAAGCAACAGCATTAAAAATGACGTTCTTTTACCTCGGTATTTTTGAAGCATTTTTTCCTTTTGATCAAATAGTAGAAACTGCACAGAAGATGTAATACCGGCGGTGTTCTCTACCTATACATATCCAGCGCCTAATTGCTCCAACATCTAGGCAATTTGATTCCTCGAGATGCGAGCACTAGCAGGTCCGAAAGATTAATGAAGCGAGAACCTTTAATTTCAGCACCGAGTCAACACTCCCGTTCTTTCCCCTAAAGAAAGATGAAAAAGAAGACCCATAATCAAATTACCCGAACAAATGTCTCGCGTCCTCACACTTTCTCCAACCCCAACTTACCCTTTGTCTTTGTCTTCTCTTTGCCTTATTGTGATCACCATACTTCCTTGAGAAGAGGATTTGACTCGGCACAAGAAAGGACGTGCTCTAACCTGCTCTGCTATAAAGGAGTTTCCCAGCGCCGTACAGTAAGGCAAATTATGCAGGAGTGAGTAAGAGAATACTCAAAACACGGCGGTGCGAGCTATAATCAAATAAGATCACCGTCGATTTATGATTTATGAAATTTATGCTGCTAAGACTATCAGCGTTTAAGACAGTGAAAGGGAGTTGGAGTGGTTGGACAGCAAGACTGAAGAAAGGAAGCGGAAATGGAGATAGAGTAAAAGGCTTAAAGATGGATGCAGCTAGGGGCCGGAGGAACACTGCAAACACCCTTTAATATTCCTTGTAGTGTACCACGTGAGGTGCACTGACGGGCACTGCCCACAGATGCCCACCCACCCCTTACCCCGCCCAGAGAATTATCACGGTCGAGACTTATCTAACTGCGAAAAATATTTTCCGAGGGATTTTAAGTCATCGGCCATCTGTGACATCAAACTCTCTTCATCTTCATGGAATTAATGTCTTTTCCTACATTATGCAGTCCAGGTGTCAGAAAAAAAAGTTACTTCTTCAAGATCTTTTCCTGCAAATCTATGGACTTAGATCGTTGGTATGTGTAGTCCTGAGAATGACCAGGGGCCAGTTGCATACATACCGCCATCACACTTAAAACTCGACTGTTTATACCTTTGATGTCCATGATGAAATATAGGGCGAAGAACTGTAATAACGCAGTTCAATACAAGCAAGGAAAATAAGTGGATCGTCCTCGTTTTCACAAATGGCTTATTAAAAATCAACATTGAATATATGAATTCTGTAACTATATTTAATCTCTTGTTGCTCTTCCCGTCTCAGACTGTTATTGTTATTCTTATTACTAAAATTAGTTCCTCGTTGGACGGGTCGGTACCGTTCTCGGCTAGCACTCTGCTGAGCCCGCGTTCGAGTCTCCGGCCGGCTAATGAAGAATTAGAGGAATTTATTTCTGGTGATAGAAATTCATTTCTCGTTATAATGTGGTACGGGTTCCACAATAAGCTGTAGGTCCCGTTGCTAGGTAACCAAGAGGTTCTTAGCCACGTAAAATAAGTCTAATCGGTCGGGCCAGCCCTAGGAGAGCTGTTAATCATCTCAGTGGTCTGGTTAAACTAACGTATACTCAACTTATTACTAAAATTGAAAGTGCAAAGAACCTGAAAGGAGTTTGGGAAGAAGTACGAAAAGGAAGCCGAAAGAGAAAAGAAACAATGGCACAAGATCACTGACTCTTTCCCTTTGGCTCTTTTGTCGAACACTTCTCAACAACCTGATATGACACAGGCACTGGAGACTTGATCTTAAACTTTCTGACATAACAGTATTTTGGAGAAGCACAATATCTTAATATATGACAGTTATGTATGATGAACTCCACTTCATTTTAAACAAAATTTTGCAAATTTCCTTAGCTTTATGTTCATAATAAGAGCAGTATTTCATTGTCATCTTCTTAGATAGCTAATGTTTTCTATGGGAACTAATACATAGCTATCTTTTTTGTATTTACTTCTGCCTATAATCAATTTCCATCATAAAGTTTTACATAAACAACCATTAAACTAAAACTATAAAGTAAAAACTGCTTCCCCTTTAAGATGACATAGTAAGAGAGGTTTACCTCGGCATCAATTATTTAAATTTATGGACTATTTTTCAGCGGTAGAAATTTTCTATGAGATTCTACCTGATTAACGCAAAGGACTCTATTGACCAAAGGAACTGCTCTATAACTATCGTACATACCTGAATACCAGCAAGGACCAGCCACTGCTTCCTAAATATTTCCTCATCCTTCAAAGGCGTAAAATGTTTTTATATTTGCATTATTTATACCCCTAAATATTTCCTCATACTGCAAAGGCGTAAAATGTTTTTATATTTGCATTTTTATACTCCTAAATATTGCATCATCCTTCAAAGGCGTAAAATGTTTTTATATTTGAATTTCTTATATATCTGCATATCCATAAGGAAGACTACGTTTCGTGATTTTAGCTTTACTTAAAAGTGTAATTATGAGAAGTATTTCAAGCGTAAAACTACTGCTAAGAAACTGTAGCACTATTATTGTAGTCCTTCCGCAATGTTTTCATGTAGAAGCGCACTAAAAAAAATTTTTTTTTTAAACGACCGCAAAGGAGGGACGTAGACAGATTACTGATCTCTCGTGCGTACTTTCAGCCTTTTAACACACATTCACTCACACACACACTCTCTCTCTCTCTCTCTCTCTCTCTATATATATATATATATATATATATATATATATATATATATATATATATATATATATATATATATATATATATATATATATATATATATATATATATATTCCTCCTTTCTTAAGCCCACTGCTGTTCCACCTAATGATGCAACGTTGCCATGTAGAAGAGTACTAATTTTTATTTTTTTAACGAACGCAAAGGAGGGACGTGGACAAATTAATGATCTCTCCTGCGTACTTTCAGCCCTTTAACACTCTCTCTCTCTCTCTCTCTCTCTCTCTCTCTCTCTCTCTCTCTCTCTCTCTCTCTCTCTCTCCCTGTATGTATATATATATAAATATATATATATATATATATATATATATATATATATATATATATTGTATATATGTATATATATATATTCCTCTTCTCTTAAGCCCACCGCTGTTCCACCTAATGATACAGCCTCTCTATGCTGCCGAAATTGTACTCTGGGTATCTTATTACAAAACATACTGAATACAATATCCAATTTACAACGCCTGAGACCGTTAGGTCGTGGTTCCCGATTCCTCAGGGTAATCAATACGATAATCAGCAAACAGGAGTTTTATATTCTCATCTGGGCATCTCTCAGTACTGCATACGCTGGAACAATATCATCTTCTATTCTGCGTTTTTATCCCTATTTTATACAATTCTCTTTTGAAAATTCTTCTATAGCATACATTACAATATTATTTTGTTATTTTCTCTTTATGAAAAGTGATATGAAAATCAAAACTGAGAAAATGACTCTGTTAAGGTTTACTTTGTCTAAGACTTGAAACAATTATTCATGCAAATCAATGAAAAAGAAAGAAAGACGAAAGTGAATAGGAACATCTAGAAACCAAGAGAACGGTCAAAATACAATAACGGCTAAAGCACGAACTTCAAGCAAAATTATATAATCATAGCGTTTACTGTTTTCGCTGTAACACTTCCCTATTGCACGACGCCCTTAACAAAGAGTACTTCTATGCATTAATTGTGCATGTGCTAATTTGTTAACAGCAAAGTGAAGTGACATTTAGTAATTTAGTAAAGAAAAGTTACTATTACAAAAGAGAGCGGGTCGTCGATGGTTACCAAGTAATTCCTAGGAATTACCATGGCAATTACCATAAACTATTACCTGAGCTATAGAAACTTGATTTTCTTATTAAAAAGAAAAACATTAATTCATACACATTTTGCGATATTTATGAGCTTTACAAATAGCACATAAGGTTGTAATGAAACCACCATATAAAGGAGTAATTGGCACGTCCGAATTAAGACAAGCTGATGGATTTTTATTAGTATAAATCTGTATGAAACGAAATACTTACAGCAACTGGTTGCCGGATATGTGTTCCTACCTTATTCCATAAATAGATATTTTTATTATAAAAAAACAGTCATCTCATTCACACTCCGTTCTAATATTTCCGAACTTTACACACAGCCAGTAGATTCTAATGAAACCATTACATAAAGGAGTGATTGCCATTTACGAATTAAGAGAGGCTGATAGATTTTCACCAGTATACTTTCATGCGAAATGAAATACTTAAAGCAACTGACTGTACACCAAGCTTTTACGTAGCACATGAGACAAAGTAAAATGCAGAAAAAACGATAAAATCTTCTTATAGGAATTGTGACGACCACCATTACTTTGAGTCATAAAGACACCAGAAAACGCTTTATCCTGTACGCAGAAGAAAAGAGTAACAAAGGAAGTTCGTCAAATGAAAAAAATAGATAATACAAAATCAGTTTGACGTTTCCCTTTTTTTAACATCCCATCTTCCTTCACAAACGTCTGTAGCCAGTATTAAGTTACTTTCGAATACTTTGCTTAGAATACGTTGAGTTCTAAATAGAATTTTAAAAAGTTTCCTTTAGTTTTTCGCGGTAAATTCCAAAATAAGGTATTATATACTCTGAATCCATTATAAACTCCAAAATTATAAGGGTTGTCTCTTTATAGTCTTTGTCTGCTTGAAGGCATTTTTTATTTTCCTCTATGGAGAAACTGAATCCAGTGATTTACAGAAAAACAATATAACTACCGGTTCCCAAAAATTTTCAATGCGTTCAAGTATTCATAAGTGTTATGTCTGATTCTGTAAACGCAACACAAGGTCAACTTTATCAGATAATACCTTCAATCCCTCTTGGTAAAAAGATGTCACAGTTTTGTCACTGACATTCAAGCAAACTAGAACGACCTTTCCATACTAAAAAAATTACTCCCAGTCGGGTCGTATCGTACGAAGTGAGTTCCACCGTAAACAGAATATCTGGCATTTTGACTGATTTCTTGACTCATCCATCAAAGACTATGCCTGTTTTGTGCTTCTATCTTTTTACATTGCCTTTTATGGCCATCCAGTATCAATGGATATCTAACGAATCGAAATGCATGTATCCTTTAGAAGTAGAAAAATCACTGTCTTTTGCATCTTTTACACAAACAAAAACAATATATATATATTATATATATATATATATATATATATATATATATATATATATATATATATATATATATATATATATATATATATATATATATATATATATATATATATATATATATATAATGTATATATATATACATATACATATATATGTGTGTGGATATGTATTATAAATCATATTTCTTAACATGCTCCAACAGATAAATAAATAGGTAGATGCATAGAAAGATAGATAGATTTACAGATAGATATAAAATTGCAATTCAGCGGCATTTGCTATCTATTAACAACGACGGAGGCAGAAGGGGGTGTCTCGTGCGGTTAATTTATTATCTAGCCATAACAAGAGATTAAGATGGCTTAACTTAGTGATAAAGAAAAGCGTCACTGATTCGGGAAGGTCAGGATATGTGACCCCACTCTTACCTCTCCAACTGCTTTTCTTCATTTCATTATGAACCTGGAAACTGTTTGCTGAGCTCTCCAAAGGCTTATTTCAACAATTTCTCGCCTTCAAAAGAAGTTGCAAAATGATTTCCGCTGAAACAACTTAAGTCCGATTTCCTTCTGCAAGGGGTATGAGGAAATGGTGAATGCAGAGTGACCCGCTTAAATTTGTGATATTGCACATGTTGCTCTGAGGGGAAAGCGTGGATGAAATTCCTATATGCAACCACGTTATCGAATAAGGACATGCACAGTACTTTGACAAGGCCTAGGTAAAAGAGAAAAACGTACACAAATACGTCCCTGGCTAACAACTTATATTTCCGCCTGCAACTTAAATTCAGAAACGCAGGCTATGAGGCAAATATAAATGAGTAAGATCGAGTAACTGATATCTAACTCCCGTTTATCATTATTATTATTGTTTTTGCTATTGCCATTAGTTATATTGTTCTCTATTCTTGCTGGGCCCGCGTTCGATTCTCCGACCGGCCAATGAAGGATTAGAGGAATTTATTTCTGGTGATAGAAATTCATTTCTCGGTATTATGTGGTTCGGATTCCACAATAAGCTGTAGGTCCCGTTGCTAGGTAACCAACTGATTCCTAGCCACGTAAAATAAGTAATCCTTCGGGCCAGCCCTAGGAGAGCTGTTAATCAGCTCAGCGGTCTGGTTAAACTAATGTAAACTTAACTTTTTTCTCTATTCTTGCTGTTAATATCGCTATTTCTCTTCTTCTCCAGAGTTTGAACTTGAATAACTTCGATAAATCGGAGATAAGAGGTCAGAAATGAGAAATAAAATAAGACCATCATCTGGTAACGAGCGTTCCAACACCTCATCCCACGGCAACCTTAAAAGGATAAAAAAATATGCAAAAAAAACTCACCCCAGTTAACTGAACTCTACAGAATGAATTGCTGTAATTTTTTTCATATACCAGGGCACCAGCTTTTTATGCATCTACTACCTTATTTATCAGTGATAGTTAAACAAAAAAAAAAGAAAAGAAACACATGGCGATTTCTCTTATCGTAAATATCCGTCAAAAGAAGAATGGAACCTTATCAAATTTACCTAAACAGTTCTAAAGTGTTCTCTATTTATCATTTTTTATCTTCAATAATGTCATCTCATGATAAATATTTTAGGTATTAACGCTGATACGGTCTACCAACTGTGCTGGGGTAAATTTTGCCAAAGGATTTTCTACATTTAGACTCAAGAACTTTCCTCCCAAATCCTGCACTTTGCTGTAGCTGGTCTTTGATGGAAAAAACTATTCAAGATACTTCTTAAACACGTTCAGCTGAAAAGCTAAATACTGTTTTATAGAGGACTGACTAATCTCTTGACGTAGCTTTGCAAAGGTTATCGCGATTGTTATTACGCCATTTAGGCTAGATATATTTTGAGAAATTTTTCGGATTTCAGTTGATTAATACATACTTTATGTACATAATGTATGTATGTATGTATGTATGTATGTATGTATGTATGTATGTACCATAACATATACATGTACCATAAAAAGATTAGCAGTCACATACAAAAGGAAAGTACAACAGAAATATTACGTTAACGTTACTTCTAAAGAAAGTGTAACTTCTTCAAACCCAACGAATCGTATATTGACTCTGCGGCCATTAAGTTTCCTGAGAGCTAACATCAAATAAGATCAATCAGAATCGCTAATCAGATAATCACCGACTGCTTAACATTCAGGGATGTAACGAATATCAGTAAAGAGAATGGATTATATCGAAATGATGAAGACATCGAGTCGGACATGACAAAAGAAGTCAAGCATTTTTACCAAGTGAGGAAAAATCAATTTCTTAACAAAATAAACAAATAAATCAACAGAACAGGTTAAATGACTCATAAAAACAGGTGCCAGGACTGCCACATTTTAAGAACTGATCGAATAGGACCATCATTGCGTTTGCAACTTCCAGGCAGTGTGTGTAGAATCTCGATTGGGAATTGCGATTATTGTCACGTTATTAGGCCTAATTATCAAGAAATGAATCTGCAATACTTCAGCGTTACTTAAAGTTAGAAATGCAAAGGACCACATTCATAACTCTTCCGACAACTTATATAATTTAGATTCGGATAAATTCGGTGATTTAAATTCTTGAAACGCTGAAGTTCCTTCATTAGCAAATCGCATCATCCAGTTTCTACGTACCCGAGATGTGTAAATATGTTTAATTCTGGAAATCAAAACGCCTGCAACAGATCTTTTATCGCGGAATCTTCTGATATGGACGAATAAACACGGAGCTGATTTGGGAAACTGGGATTAATCGAAAATGGCGGCCTACCCTTGAGAAACTCATGAGGTTACCTTAGGTAACCGTGCCACATTAAATTTTGGTAATTAAACAGCAATATAAATCTTTTAGTAAGAGTATAATTCCTAATAAAACATAAAGGAAAAAATAACATAACGTAAATCAAGCAAAATCCCCTGCATCGTGAATACAAGCTTCGCCTTACCATTTGTTCAGCGGTGAGTTCTCGAGCTTACCTGGAAAGTGATGGTCAGGGATTAGTTGAAAGGGTCTTTTTCTTTCTCTCTTTTAAGCATTAAGGGAGGAAGCCAAACACAGTGATACTATATCATGCTATTCAGAGGTAAGCTACTTACTTCAGTAACCGTTCTTAACTGATCGATTAAAGAACGATCAGGATACCTCATGAAACATTAATTTGATCGGAGAAACAAATCCACAGTTATGCGTATGAAATATATTTAAAGATCAATCTGTACAGAAAGCTTTCGGGAAACTGTTCGATTCCCTTTTTCAGTCGGTTTCCCGAAAGTTTTCTGTACAGATTTAACTTTAAATATTTGTACATATTATTATACATACCTGTGGATTTGTTTCTCCATTTCCAGACTCACGTTACTATGAATATTTTTTTATCAATATTATTATCATCCTTTCGGACAGTATGATACAAGGACTTTATTTCGAGTTTCGAGAAGATTTTTCGAGTTTCGAGAAATCTTCCATTCCATCTGAAATGCTAACAGTGACATCCGAAAAGACATATCCAGCAAAGAAAGGTGTGATGCAGATCTCTCTCTCTCTCTCTCTCTCTCTCTCTCTCTCTCTCTCTCTCTCTCTCACATCACACACACACACACACACACACACACACACACACACACACACACCTAAGCAGAATCTGTCGTTGATATCTGCCCGAAAACCTCAGTCGGATTCTGACACTCAGAATTCCGTATTAAATTGAACAAACTTACAAGTCACTAGGCTCTCTTTCAGCCTGGAAAATAAAAATCCACTTTTTTTAAGCTGATTTAATCTATAATCATTTTACGACATCAAGCAATCAAATAGCGTAGAACAGATAACCTATTATAAGAATTTACAAAATGACAACTTCAGAAATTTACCTCAAAATAATCATCCACATTAACGCATAGAAGAAAAACCCCTAAATTTGACGGCGCAAATGTTTCCATCTTTCTCGAAACAACAAATATCAAAACTCATTTACATCATCATTAACACTTGACAAAAGCATTTCTCACACTGGCATTTACCGAAGGTTCCTCCAACTGCCATCTCATAAATTTGTTCTCATTTCCTAACGCGCCTAAGCTCGCTCTGTCATTATAACTCCATTTCCCTAATGGACTAACTTTTTCAATCTTTCTACTCTTTAAGTTCTGCTTTTGTATTCCTGTTCTCTATTACGTACGGCATTACTTACCTCTTTATCACAACTATCATTTTATTCTCACTCGTTTTAAAACGCGTCTCATATTGCAGCGTTCTTATTTGGTTTTTAATACCATGAACTATAAACCTATTGAATACAGATTGTACGCCGCCTTTTTTTTTCCTTCTTTTGCCCCGTGTCCTCAGACAACGTTATTCCTGCACCGATTTGACCTCCTTATGTATTTGTATTCATGCAAAACACAAACCATAAATATTATATTACATTATATATATATATATATATATATATATATATATATATATATATATATATATATATATATATATATGTATGTGTGTGTGTGTGTGTGTGTGTATAGCTGTAGTTTGTGCTGTGCATTAATTCAAATGCGGAAAGAGGAACGTGTATATATATATATATATATATATATATATATATATATATATATATATATATATATATATATATATATATATATATATATATATATATATATATATATATAATAATCATATATATATACAGTACATATACTGTATATACATATATTATGCATATATATGTGTGCATGTATGTGAGTACATATACATATATATAAATATATGCATATATATATATATATATATATATATATATATATATATATATATATATATATATATATATATATAGGTATATATATACATGTATGGGCCTTTTAGTATGTTAAGCAGAGAAAATCTACAAACATCAACAATTTTCAACTCATTCCTGATACCAGGAAATGCTGCACATCTCTGATCGCTTTAATTACGGGCGTCTCTGTGTGCCAGGGAGGGGGGGCGGGTGCAGGAGTGATTAAAGGGGAACTGTTCTAAATGAAAAGCTAAGACATGTGACAGCATCAATAGAAATTTGTTGGTGGCCCCGATGATGCAAAAGATGTACAGGAAGAGACCCAAGACTTGAAAAGTTCTACCGTTTCTGAAATAATTCGTATACTTGGGATCACCGTTTTCAGAATTGAAAGCACTTCTTGATCCTTTATTTCAGTGAAAAGAACAGAACTAATGGACGTTTGCTTGTAAGGATGACAATCACAGGCACTCAAAGACTTGACATCTTTGAAACCCAAAGCTCCAATCTCGATAAAGCCTCTAGCTGATACATTTCAAGGACACTTCCTCATTCCCTGAAGAGAGCCTGTCGTTAAATTTAGACCCTTAGAGAGCGGATAGCCTGAATCTTCCGAAGGCCAACAGCCTCATGCTCTGGGGAAACCAATGGCCATACCCCCTGAATAACTGTAGTCCTATCCTCCTGAAAGGCTGAAGTTGCCTATTTGATAGAATCTATCTTCCATAATAAAATCCGAGTGTATCTTTCTTGTTTGTCCACCCCGGGTGGGGGAGGGGTAGGTAGGGGATTGGGAGGGTAGGGGAGACATGACCATCCACCCTCCTCCTGCAAACCTGTTTGTCCGGCCCGGGTGGAGCAGGGTAGGTAGGGGATCGGGAGGGTAGGGGAGACATGACATATCCACCCTTTTCCTGCAAACCTGTTTGTCAGCCCTAGTTGGGGTAGGGTAGGTAGGGGATTGGGAGGGTAGGGGAGACATGACACATTCACCCTCCTCCTGCAAGCCAGTTTGTCAGCCCTGGGTGGGGGCGAGGTAGGTAGGGGTTCGGGAGGGTAGAGGATACATGACTGGGAGCGCCGGGTTCCAGCACAGTGTAGTGCACTCCATCAAGCTAGTATGCAATATTCTTGTAAAGTATTGAATACTTTTTTTTTAGATTGCACAGCTCATGTCATTAGCAAACGACTTGTGGACGAGGTTTTGAATCACGTTCGGCAGATTTAAAAAAACCGTAATTGATGCGAGTTCGATTCTGACCGTCATCAGTATTATTGAATCTTGAAATGCTGCTCTACCAGAAACCGTATAAACTGTAAAAACTGTCTAACCAGGAAAAGTAATGTAGGAAACTGTAAATTTGCCAAGAAAAATTATTTTGGATAATTGTGGAACTCACTTTATCAAGTATTAAAATGGATTCCAACCAGCAAAGTTAATCAACGTAGGGTCTAATCACCACATGGATAGGTGACCGTTGAAAAATATCGACCGCCAAAGGAATACAACCCCCTTGAATATCTGTCGCATCTATGTAAAGGTATCGCATTTTCGAGCAACCATTTCCATGAGAAAAGGTTCATAACTGAGAGAGAGAGAGAGAGAGAGAGAGAGAGAGGAGAGAGAGAGAGAGAGAGAGAGAAGGATATCTGTCGCAGCAATGTAAAGGTATCGCATTTTCGAACTACCCTTTCCATGAGAAAAGGTTCATAATTGAGAGAGAGAGAGAGAGAGAGAAGGATATCTGTCGCAGCAATGTAAAGGTATCGCATTTTCGAGCAACCATTTCCATCAGAAAAGACTTATAATTGAGAGAGAGAGAGAGAGAGAGAGAGAGAGAAGGTAGGTGTGACCTTACTAGCGATACATAAGTTATTTCGGATAATAAGTAGCAGTTGCTGGATTCTTTATTCACGATAGTGGCGTTTTTGTCAATAAGAAGATTTAGTGTTAGCTGTAATGCCCTTTTGTCCACCAGCGCAGTTCTTTCTACGCCTGGATAATGATACTAACACGTTTGTTGGCCTTGCAAACCCCCAAAAATGGCAGCCGTTTTCTGCTAAACCATTTCTGCACCGAACATTAATTTTCTTTCGTCAGCGCATTTCCCAAAGGGCATGAAAGACGTTAGCATACATCAATGTCACTGTCACACGACGTCTTCTGTTTCCGTAATGGATTACGTTGCCATCGGAAAGGGATATTCATTCGTTAACGATCATTCAAGTAACGTTATGCTTTATCGTTACAACTGAATAACGAATATGCACAACTGTGAGTCCAGGTAACGTATGTAAAATGCAAAGTCAACACTCAGGTGAGCTTGCGTACATACCCTATCATGTACACACGGAGGTTATGCTTTATGAGTAAAATCTTAACGATATTGGTTCGTCCTAGACGCAAAAGGAAAGGTTATCCAGCAGTTGCACGCTTTTTCAGTTTGAGTAAACCTCCAGATCTGAGACCTATATATAAATTTATAAATATGTATGTGTGTGTGTAATATATATATATATATATATATATATATATATATATATATATATATATATATATATATATATATATATATATATATATAAAATGCCTCTGCAGTACTCCAGTGTTTCTCTTTTCTTCGTGGACTTTATCTTTATATATTCTCATGTTCCATATTTTCGTGATTCAGTTATATACATATATATATATATATATATATATATATAATATATATATATATATATATATATATATATATATATATATATATATATATATATATATAATACAAGGCACCTAAAAGGACCCAAGATAACAACAAAAATAAAAAAATGATAGGGGTGGAGACACGTTTAGGGAACCGTAAAAACAAAGGACATGCGAAAGGACGTTTGTCTGCTTCTCTCTCTCTCTCTCTCTCTCTCTCTCTCTCTCTCTCTCTCTCTTCTCTCTCTCTCATTCCCGAATTCTCACACTGTTGTCATCCTCCCTCTCAGCCAGGAAGCTGGATCTATTCGCTCTCATTCACGAGTACAGACATCAAGAAGGTTTTGACGTGCTCTGGAAATTATATCGGAAAATAATGCTCGTTTTTCAAATGTCTTATGGCTGCAAAAGGAAAACAGAGGGACTAGAAAAAAAGACGAAAAAAACAGCTGTTCAGTAAGTACAGTAGAAAAGCAATTCATCTTATGAGAAGTAAGAATTCTGACCATGCAAATAAGATTTGAAAGAAAAATGGGAATGACAAAGTTAAATATGCATGATTTGCATTCGGGACCTGAAAAATTGCTCTCCAATTACAGAACTACAATGGAATGCCATTCGGCTCGAAAGTTTCAGGTTGCAGTTACGTGATATCTGCGCAAGGAAGATTATCACCAGTGCAGAAATACCTCTGTGGTATTTATGCATCGATGCGAATAAATATTCTTACGTGCAGATTCTTCCATAACTTCTATCTAACACCCGTTGAGTTGCAGATCCTACTAAAGATACCAAATTCTAAGATAAAATTCTTAAGGGAAAATAGCAGATGCAGTAATAATAGTGCTAGCACGCTGTTGGCCCAGCGTTCGACTCTCCGAGCGGCCAATGAAGAATTAGAGGAATTTATTTCTGGTGATAGAAAGGGCGTTGGGTCTGGTATGATACATGTACCATACGCTACCGGGGTCTAAGCGATGTCAGGCAGGGCAGCCGATCGAGACTACGGTCTACCCCAAAGCCAAATCAAAAGTCCTTCAAAAGAAGGCATCGTGCTTACCCCATACAAAAATGGGAAAAAAGCACGTTAAAAGAAGAAGAAGAAGATAGAAATTCATTTCTCGTCATAATGTGGTTCGGATTCCACAATAAGCTGTAGGTCCCATTGCTAGGTAACTAGTTGGTTCTTAGCCACGTAAAATAAATCTAATCCTTCGGGCCAGCCCTAGGAGAGCTGTTAACCAGCTCAGTGGTCTGGTTAAACTAAGATATACTCAAGTATTAATAGTGCTAGTGGTGTAGCAACGATGCCGTTTTAATTACTCTTTTAGCCAAGGCTATCAAAAATGAAAAGGAATTACAATGAAATTTGCAAACATTGACTAAAATGTTAAACCAAATCTTGGATTCTCCGTACAATTGTTTCCTGCAACCTCGACAGCAATTTGAATTCAGGACAGGCGTTCACGCAACAAAATCTTTCTTCCATACAAAAGAATTCAAAGACTTACAGTACCAGGTACGGCAGAAAAGATTTAAATGCTACCAAGGTACCCAGATATTGATTCGTAATATTAATTAAATAATATTAATTAAATTAGAAATAATTTCCTGACACAAGAGGAAATCGACTTACGTTAACCTCATCCATAAAACGAAAATATATGATCTAATACCTGCGTACAAAAATATTGAATAGAAAGTTTACGGAACATATTTGCATATATTCCCACAAGTGTAAATAAAAATTTTTGCAAAAGAGCAATACTTATTTCATTCACAGAGAACAAGATTCAATTATTAAAGAACGAACAGAATAAATCGTCTTGTTAATCGAACAATGCTTTTCTAACCCAAAAGACGAATAAATGGTTATTGCAAAAGAGTAATTGCCTCACTAATTATTTTTGCATAATTAGCATGATTTAAGTACTAGAGACACTCATTTATTTTACTAATACTAAGTATGCATTAGCAGAGGCGATCCCTTTGAATGTAATTTAATATCATCACACAAAATGCCCTTAACCTTTATGTTTAGATATAAAAATTAAACAAGACAGTTATACAATCTAAAGCTCTATGAGTTGACGAAGGAACATAATACCGACTAAAAGAATAACTATTATACGTATGAACATAACTAAATGAATGCAAAATTATCCGAAAAGGGGTATAGGAATTGTCGGTTCGTTTGAAATTTATAATGCCTGTCTTAAATAAGTGTAACAAACTGACACGAAGGAAGTGATGTTAAGATCTATCTATCTTTCTGTTTGTGTATTTCTCTCTGCGCCAATCTGTCTGTCTGTAAATCCCTCTATCCACTTAAAAATTTACATAAAATATATATATATGTGTTTCGCGCATGCGTGTAAAAAAGTGAGAAACGGTTGTTAGTGTGTTCAACGGTGCTTAATACGCCTGAGCCCCATCATCTCATAGGCAACATGATCTTGTAACTTGCGATTAGGATACCAATAACAAAACATTGCTTGAATGTGGGAGGATGTTGAATCGAAACATGAAAACATACTTTTGAAAAGAGCATGAAATTAAGAACAAAGACCGAGAGGGACACTTGAACAAAACCCGAAAAATAACAACAAAATGGGAACATAAAGTTCTGAGCATCAACATCACGACACAAGCGGGAACGAAGCACCAGCATGACGCCACCAGCAAGCAAAGAAAAAGAAGAGTATAACTTCTACTTCACCGAATGTCAGCTCAATTGCTTCACTGACACTGACTCACACTCTGCCCTTTGCGAGTAATCTGAGTTCCAGTGGGATGATAAATGGTCTCAAGATTAAATTACGTAAAAAAAAAAAAACCTGTAAGATGGAAGAATAAAGTGGATGTGAAGAATTTATTATTATGATGCTTATGATTCCTCTCGCCAAAGTAAGTTCTCGACCTTTGGGAAAGACGGCTCTTGTTGATATATTGTATGCAGCACTGCATATTCAAGGGTGTTGCATTCCTCAAAGCAGTTTCAAATTTCAGTGCTTTCTGACTTTCATTAATATCCAGTTGAAAACATGTTTCACAAGTTTTATTTTCTTTACAAAACTTATTTTCAATTACATGTGAAAATGTATAGCACAAGGCTTATTTTTTTTTACTCCTATGAAAAACATCAATAAAAATCACAAGTTAGGTCAACAAAAGGAGTAAAATTTAACGGACAAGAAGTGTTTTTATATATCAAGACAAATCGGTACTTGCCAAGTTCCAAGTCTTTTATCCACGTGCCTAGGTGACTGAAATCCTAGATCTCTCTCTCTCTCTCTCTCTCTCTCTCTCTCTCTCTCTCTCTCTCTCTCTCTCTCATAAATAATTAAAACTTCGTTTCTTGTTGTATAAAACATTTTCTTGCCTCAATTTTTTCCCCCGGCGTCGATTATTACTAGGCAGGCTTATTTTCCTTGTTTTTTGCTTCTCCTTCTGGTAAGCCCAAGGTCAAGAGAGGTGTAGAAAATGAGAGAGAGAGACAGACAGACAGACAGACAGACAGAGAGAAAGAGAGAGTGTGGTGGGGGGAGGGGAGAGAAAGGAGCTCCTGCATCAATAGGTCATTAGCCCGAGACCATCACAGTACGCTTGAAAAGCAACGGCCTCTTCCCCGGAATGGGGAGTGGGGGAGTCATTAAAATCATAGCGTAAAAGTGGGGTTAAAAAGATCAGGGCGTTACACACTAATGATGATGATAATAATAGTAATAAATGACATAATATTTTTACTCATTAGAATTTGGCGTTTATCTATTTATTTTATTTCCATATCTAGATATTACTTCTATGTCAATTGCTCGTACTGCAGATCTTTGTTAGCAAAAATATTATGACGTTTTGCTTTGTTCCGTACAGACATACGGTCATTGCGAATATCAAAAACAAATCTAATAGTAGTAGTAGTAGTAGTAGTAGTAACCTGAGTTTAAGGAGAAAAATATATGCACAGAAAAAGATAAGAACACAGACATAGCCCATTTGTGCCTTCTTTAAAACTTTTCATTCGAGAGTTAGAGGAACTGGTATAGCAGAACGACAGTCCCATTTTAATAACAATACGCTGAAGAACAAGCTAGTACAGGGAAAATATCAAAATCGCATTTTGCTGCTGACAAGCTTGAACGGGAATTATGTTCGTCAGACTTCATTTAGAGGTATATATTATTAAACGAATAAAATTCATTCAAGATTCTGAGGTTAAAGAATGATACATGTGTCACTTATAACGCCCGTTGGCGGTAAGTCATTCCCAAGGTTTAATGAGTTCAATATTGTTGTTTTTGTCTTAATGTTGGTTTGTATGAAGAAGTCATATGTACGTAAGTGAAAAAACATATATATATATATATATATATATATATATATATATATATATATATATATATATATATATAAATAGATAGATAGATAGATACACATATACATATATATAAATATATATATATGTATATACATAGATGTATATATATATATATAGTATATATATATATATATATATATATATATATATATATATATATATATATATATATATATATATATATATATATATATATATATATATATATATATATATATATATATATATATATATATATATAATGTATATATATGAGTGAGTAGCTTTTGCTCAAAGTATTTACGACGGCAGGCATCACACCGGATTATTATACTAGATTTTTTCGTCAGGAATATTAAATGTCTACTTTCTGTTTAAAACTGGATAATGCAAGACTCTCTCTCTCTCTCTCTCTCTCTCTCTCTCTCTCTCTCTCTCTCTCTCTCTCTCTCTCATTATGCCGGGAAATTAAAATTCTTCCTTTGGTAAGAACTTTCAGTGAGGCCTTAATAATGGTGTCCTCCTCTTTTTAATGGTCAGCGGAGTCTAATTAACTTTTATTTCTTTAGAACATTTTCAGAATGCTGCGCAATTCGCCCCGGCACACGATCGTTAACTGAGCATCCTTAAATATTACACTAAAATGATTAGGGTTCACCTTTTAATGCCAGGAGAAGTCCTTCCAAAAAAGTTACCTAATAATTTAAGACATAAAATTTAATAAGTAAATAAGACAGGGATATTCCAAAGGCTCAGATTTTATAGAAGTCATAATACGTTTTCAGGTTGAAAAGATCGCAACTTACGCATGAAATTAAAGCAAAAGGCTTATTCATCCCGGCTCGGTTCAAGTCGTTAAAAAGATAACCTAATTATCTTCAGAGGTTTGTCCTGAAAGGTTTTTAATGAAGAGTAACTTCAACATTTTAAATACTTTGACCTGGTTTATACATACATCAAGCGCAGCTAAAAAAAAGAAAAAATCTAAACTTTTCGTTCACATTATGAGGCCTCCACGCACGTGCTATATCCCTCCCCCCCATCCATACAACATGTTTAAAAGTTAGTTTCCGTTAGTATAAAAATCATGCGTCTGGGAATTAACTTTGATAACTACTGTATATTCTTCCTAAAGATCTACGGTTTAAATGTTTTGACAGAAGCCAAGCCCAGGTTTATAAAGGTGATCATTAATTACAGCGGGGAAAACTGCCACGAGTGATAACGTTCAATCAACAATGGCAGCAAATCGAGAGGTTGAGATTCAAAGCAATCGTACGATCAATGGAAGTTTCTTCGGCGCAATCGAGTTTTCTGCACGGCTTATAATGCTATATGAAACTCTCAGCCACGGCCCTTGAAACTCTCAGCCGCGGCCCATGAAACTTTCAGTCACGGCCCGATGGTGGTCTATGTTTTGGCACCGATAGCGGTGCCAGACGCACGATCATGGCTAACTTTAACCTTAAATAAAATAAAACCTGTTGAGGCTAGAGGGCTGCAATTTGGCATGTTTGATGATTGGAAGGTGGATGATCAGCATACCAATTTGCAGCCCTCTAGCCTCAGTAATCTTTAAGATCTGAGGGCGGACGGACAGACAGAAAGCCATCTCAACAGTTTTCTTTTACAGAATACTAAAAATATTTTGTTTTTTCTTAATCTTTATATATAAAATGAGCAATTATCAAAAGTCATAACGTATACTCAGTCAGACAACAGGGTCCTCAGTTTTGATAACAATAGCTACCAGCATCATTAAAGTAAAAAGTAATTTAATTTGACATCAAGAACATGATTGCAGGCACTCATACGTACAAAAACGTTAATCTAATTAAATAACTACCTAAAGCTATTCGACGTAATATAATTGCATCCAGGAAACGTCTGAATTTTCCATAAAATGTACCGAGTTCTTGTCTAAGAAACAGATAAAGATTTAGATAGATCTCTAATTAATGCAACTATGTTTAAAATTATATAATTGTTATTGTTATTATTATTATTATTATTATTATTATTATTATTATTATTATTATTATTCAAAATGTGCAAGATTTTTATAAAACAAGACATTTTTACAAACTCGAACAAGCTTCTACAAACATATGGAAAGCTGGCAACTTAATCAAACAAAATCACTATAAAAATAAAAAAAAATGGAAAATAAAATAAGAAGAAATAATGCAACGAGGGAGGTTCGATATCAATGTGACCCTTTTGCATATCACGAAATATTCACAAAAATTTCCTAAAATACCCAGCAGAAACACTTCACAAAATCAGATATTTTACCTCAGAAGCTTCTTTCACTCTGCTCTTTCATTCTTTGAAAATCAGAATGATTAAAAATGTATTATTAAAAATATCTACGGAAAGATTTTGTCTTCTTCAAGTAATTAGAAAAGCAGAAAACCAGTCAGTTAAGGAATATCTTTTATTAATATTATTTAAAGAGCAGTTTTATGATATGAAAGTGTCTGAACAATCTCAATTCTTTCGTCGGCGGAGGCTGAATAGAAAAGCAAGAAAAGAAGATTTTTATTCAAATCCCGATTCAAAATTCTCTTTAGCCAATCAGCGATTGGGAATAGGAATTCACGGGAATAATAAGCGGCATAAGACATTTTTATGGCCGGCTGGAATGGAGACGGAACTTCCGTGGGTTCTATTCTTCTATTCAATCAGACATTTCCTACGTGACTAACTATTCCCGCTAATCCCTACTCCCGCTCGCTGATTGGCTAACAGAAATTCTTGAATTTCCCTCAATGAGTGGTAGTTTGGTTAGTCAGTTACTTGACGAAGACAAAAAATTTTTCCATTAGCTTGAAAGTCTTAAGAACAGACCCATTAATGGTGGAGTTCCTGTAAACTGTAAAAGACACACACACACACACACACACACACACACACACACACACACACACACACACACACATACACACATATATATATATATATATATATATATATATATATATATATATATATATATATATATATATATATATATATATATATATATATATATATATATATATATATATATATACACAAAGGGAACTCTGCTTTTAAAATTTGATACTTGTATGTTCTTCGTAATTGTTAATTATATATATATATATATATATATATATATATATATATATATATATATATATATATATATATATATATATATATATATATATATATATATTGGTTGTCCTACCCACGCTGCCCAGGAAAACTCTGAATGACACCCAATAAACTCTCTCTCTCCCTAATACCATCAACTTCAATATCTCACGCAGCAATAAAGTGATTCCAGCATTGAGGTTAAACACCTGTGGACACGAAAGGCATCAACCAAACTATCAAGACTGTTCAAATGGTATCTGCAAAACATCATTAGAGACAATAGAACTGAATTGAATTGAATTTAGAATTTGGGCCAAAGGCCAAGCGCTGGACCTATGAGGTCATTCAGAGCTGAAACGGAAATTGACATTAGAAGGTTTGAAAGGTGTAACAGGAGGAAAACCTCGCAGTTGCGCTATGAGTCAATTGTTAGGAGAGGGTGGAAAGTAAGATGGAAGAAAGAGAATATGAAAGGAATTTAGTTGGCTTAGTTTAGAGCTTCCGTTATCAAAGCAATTCTTCGAGTTGAAATGGCTGGTAGTATGTTAGGCTATAGCATGTTATGAAACCGCAACTTTCTTTCGAGATTCTGCAAATAGCCTAATTATAACTGAGGATACTTCAACAACTGTTCACCTGAAAATGTCACACTTTTATCACCTCTTATAGAATGGAAATGTTGCTAAAAACTTGACAGAGATGGACTACGGGAACAGCAAAACAACAATAGCTTCCAGTTTTAAGACTACGTTGTTTCGGCGACAAAGAAAGGCAGGGGAACCAAACTGGAAAACGATGGAGCCTAATAAGAGGAAAATTCAGCCAATATTTTTTATACATACGGGGAATAGCATATATATATATATATATATATATATATATATATATATATATATATATATATATATATATATGTATGTGTGTATATATATATTATATATATATATATTTATATACATAATATGTATATATATATATATATATATATATATATATATATATATATATATATATATATATATATATATCCTCTTAATCATTCCACTTTTCCCCAGTTTACTACTGAGTCTATCAAAAGGTGAATAGTAGTGACCTTCATTCACTAAGGACTAATTCAACTTTTTCACTCTTGCTGTTTCAAAAGCGACCGCCCTTGGATGAAGATTGTGTCCGCTGAAAACAACGGATTACGTTTAATTAAGAAGAGGCTTGGGCAAGTTATCTTCCGTCCAGCTGGTATTGATCGACTTCGGTAAAAATTGACTGAATCCTGCCTTAGAATACCAATTCTTCAAATATTCACAAACACGAAAAGAAATTTAAGAAATATCCCAAAAGCTGGATGAAAAAATAACAGAGCAGTATCACGAAGAGAAGTAGGAACACATGAACAGACGTGGGAAATATTGATAAACCTCAAAATCACCCGTCCCATCGATCTCTCATACGTGGTCCTCCAACTCAAAACTAGCCTATAGAAAAACTTTCCAGATAAATTCTTTTTCTTCCAGTCACGTCTGCGCCTTTTTTTATTCCAGTCGTACAGATACCATCAACCCGTAACACAAGGGTGGCATACGAAATCTTTTCGATAAACAAACTTCGACTGGTAAAAATAAGCAAACAAAACAATCTCATTACCTTGAGCACTGACTGCCGCGTCGCCTTCGCGCGTCCTTAAAGCATATAATTGCCGCACGATTCTGGAAAACTAATTAGTTAAAGCATTTCATACATGGGAGAACTGCCACGAAGGAGAGGATCGGGCGCTGTAGGGGACAGGGACAATTTTCTTTCACTCTCAGTGAGGCGAATTAGGAAAGACAAAACAAGATCAAGGAAATGGTCTAGGGAGGCTCATGAACCCAAAAGGGAAAAGACCTTGTCTTGTTTTCTTATGGGAAAGCCAACAGGCTACCGAGGGAAAACATCCCCAAACTTTGAGAGAGAGAGAGAGAGAGAGAGAGAGAGAGAGAGAGAGAGAGAAAATGAGGATAAGAAAGAGAGAGAGAGAGAGACAGAAAATGAGGATAAGAGAGAGAGAGAGAGAGAGAGAGAGAGAGAGAAAATGAGGATAAGAGAGAGAGAGAGAATGAGGATAAGAAAGAGAGAGAGAGAGAGAGAGAGAAATGAGGATAAGAGAGAGAGAGAGAGAGAGAGAGAGAGAGAGGATAAGAAAGAGAGAGAGAGAGAGCGAAAATGAGGATAAGAAAGAGAGAGAAAATGAGGATAAGAAAGAGAGAGAGAGAGAGAGAGAGAGAGAGAGAGAGAGAGAGAGAGAGAGAGAGAGAGAGAGAGAGAGAGAGGCCCCTTGGGAAATACAACCTGATGTTACCTTGGTCCCCCAACTTCACTCTGAGTGCAGGCGTATGCTCTCCCATTCATTCCAGAGGGCACGTACAAAGATCGTTACGAAGTCACACACAAGTATGACCGCTCGTCTTGCACAAACGTATGCTGCAAATGACATATTCATTTTATACATACGTGCATACATGAACACATACAAATAAATAATTGAATATGTATACATAAATATATATATATATATATATATGGATATATATATATATATATACATATACATATAAATGTATATATATATATATAGAGATATATATACATACATATATATATATATATATATATATATATATATATATATATATATATATATATATATATATATAATATATATATATATATATATATAGAGTGAGAAGATCTTTAAAAAGTGCAAGTAAGAGAGAGTTCATGGTAAATATGCTATCAAAAAATACACACACAAAAAATCCATTAACTCCTCTCAAACGACTGAGTTAACCAGTTGCAAATCGATCTCTACATGCTGAGAGAATTCGAGAAGAAAGTTCATCAAGGCCGTCGCTTTCCTGAACCAGAATTTGAATTTCATGATTTTTGACTCAGAAAAGACCATGTGAATCCATGAATCAGAGATTGAGGGGGACAATGGCCGAAGACCTCGTAACTTTGCATAAAAAAGAGACGTAAATAGAAATGGCTCACTGAATACCATTTTTGCTTTTCTTTTTCTTATGAAGGTTTTGTTTCCGTATCTCTCGTTGTTTCAATTTAAAATGGGAGCTGAGACAGATATCTTATCTCCGTGGAGAGGATAGGCTATAGTTTGCAGGTAATTAGGCATTTCACATTGGGAGCCACGTCAAAAAGGTTGTCGGATTCCGATCGTTTTGAAAAACCATTCTTAAAAAAACACTGATATAATTATAATTATACGCTTGGTCAAAAGAACTAAGAGCTGTTGTCACTTTGAGTTATTTATGTGTTTTTTTATATCGCAGGATAAGCTTTATGTCACTTGCCTAAGTGCATTAATTAAATCTACTATATTCTTAATTCTGAAGCTCAGAAATCCAGCTCGTTTCTGACATGAAAGACCCTTCACGAAAGAATCCAATATCAATTAATCCAGATATGACTTCGTTAATTCTGAGGTATTCTTTAAAATTCAGTCACACTTGTTATATATACAGTACATATATATATATATATATATAAGTATATATATATATATATATATATATATATATATTTAGCTGTGTGTGTGTCTGTGTGTAAGATCTTTAAAAAAAAGTGCAAGTAAGTCGATGAGTTCATGGTAAATGTGCAATCAAAAAATGACACAAAAATATCCATTTTAAACGACTGAAGTTAACCAGTTGCAAATCGATCTCTACATGCATGAAGAGAATTCGGTAAGAAGCCTTAAAGTACAAATCGCTTTCCCGAAAGAATTTGAATTTCATTGAAACTGTGATATGTAATCCATGAATCGGTGATTGGTACAATAAGACCTCGTAACTTTGCATAAAATAGTTCACGTAAATAAATGGCTCACTGGAATACCATTTTTGCCTATTCTTTTTCTTATGAAGGTTTGTTTCCGTATCTCTCGTTGTTTCAATTTAAAATGGGAGCTGAGACAGATATCTTATCTCCGTGGAGAGATATATAGTTTGCATAATTATTTCATAAAAGGTTGTCGGATTCCGATCGTTTTGAAAAACCATTCTTAAAAACACACTATATAATATAATATATATATATATTCAAAAGAACTAAGAGCTGTTGTCATACTATGTGTTTTTATATAAGGATATTTATGTCATATATATTAATAAATCTACTATATTCTTAATATATCATCCAGCTGTTTCTGACATGAAAGACCCTTCACGAAGAATCCAATATCGTTAATTAATAGATATGATATTAATATAGGTATTCTTTAAAATTCATACCTATTTTTCATAAAATGTATATATATATATATGTGTGTATATATATATATATATATATATATATATATATATATATATATATATATATATATATATATATATATATATATATTTAGCGTGTGTGTGTCTGTGTGTAAGATCTTTAAAAAAGTGCAAGTAGGTCGATGAGTTCATGGTAAATGTGCAATCAAAAAAATACACACACAAAAATATCCATTAACTCCTCTCAAACGACTGAAGTTAACCAGTTGCAAATCGATCTCTACATGCTTACTGTTTCACAGAGAATTCGGTAAGAAGCCTTAAAGTTCGCAAGGCCGTCGCTTTCCCGAACCAGAATTTGAATTTCATGATATTTTGACTCGAAACTGTGACCATGTGAATCCATGAATCGGTGAGATTGGTGGGGACAATGGCCGAAGACCTCGTAACTTTGCATAAAAATAGTTCACGTAAATAGAAATGGCTCACTGGAATACCATTTTTGCCTGTTCTTTTTTCTTATGAAGGTTTTGTTTCCGTATCTCTCGTTGTTTCAATTTAAAATGGGAGCTGAGACAGATATCTGTATCTCCGTGGAGAGGATCCGTTATAGTTTGCAGGTAATTAGGCATTTCACGTTGGGAGCCACGTCAAAAAGGTTGTCGGATTCCGATCGTTTTGAAAAACCATTCTTAAAAAACACTGGAGTGTAATTATAATTATACGCTTAAATATATATTCAAAAGAACTAAGAGCTGTTGTCACCTTCACTTATTTATGTGTTTTTTATATCGCAAGGATAAGCTTTATGTCACTTGCCTAACTGCATTAATTAAATCTACTATATTCTTAATGAGTGCGTCTCTGAAGCTCAGAAATCCAGCTCGTTTCTGACATGAAAGACCCTTCACGAAGAATCCAATATCGTTAATTAATCCAGATATGACTTCGTTAATTCTGAGCTGTTCTTTAAAATTCATACCTAATTTTCAGTCTAGGCAAATCTGGGCACTGTTATATATACAGTGTATATATATATATATATATATATATATATATATATATATATATATATATATATATATATATATATACGTGTGTGTAGTGGGTGTGTGTACGTAGCTTTTAATGGTCACTTTTACCAGACTTAGTTTGAGTAAATCAAGACATAAAGTAGTTACTATGGCGAAAATGACAAACAGATTCTACCTGTCTCTCAGCTTACACAACGGAACTCGCTAAAATATGATATTACGATGGCGAAGATGTGTCTACCTTAGTGCTAGTCGAATGCACCAAAACTAAACACATTATGACTCTATAAGCTGAAATGGACTTTTATTCTTCTTAGCAGCGGCGCGTCAACAACCTCAGTTACTAGAGCGCGTAGGTGCGAAATCCACCATCGAAGTAGGAGCTTCTTCATTTACTATTTGTGTATCTCTGTACACGCATGTGTATAAACGTGTGAGTGTGAATATAAGAATATTCATTCGTATGCTGACATATATGAGTCATGTATCCAAGGATAAAGAGTATACAGAGCACAATATATCCATAAATATGAAGGTATACGCATGTATATACGCAGAATGTACAATAAAAATGCACAAAATGCATAATATTAACAATTTTTAAATACAGTGAAGACATCCTGTGAAGTAGCGAGAAGCTGTCAACAGTACAAGACATAGGAGAGTGGGTCTAATTGCCAAGGTATAACTAAATACCATAACTGCTAATAGTTATGAACCGAAAAATAGTCACTCACGAGTGCTGAGGGAAGAGCCCCCAGCAACAAAAAAATGGATGATGATGACGATGTAGATAATATGATGATGATAGAGAGAATATTGTTCAGGACGACGCGACGGTCGCGAACCCTGTGATCAACAGCTTTCCCTTAGAATGGAAAACTTTTTAAGCAAGAGGCACAAAGGAAAACTCTGGGATTATTATATTTATAAATATTTTAATACCTATTTCGTTTCAGGCTTTCGATCAGACAAACTGCTTCAACTTTTTATTCGCCGAATATAAAATTCTAAGTAAACTCGAAGTTATAATTCATGTATGGGAAGCTTGACATGCAATTAGTTGACTTAACGATAACGCACTATAATTCTTATAGAACTAACCATGTTGATACTGTGATGTGTGTGAGAAATGGGCACTTTATAAAATTATTTAAAACCTAATCTGTGTAATCAGACAGGACAAGAGATCTAAGAATTAGCGGTGTTAAATTACATAAAAGTAAAACTGCAATTATCATGAAGACGATTTGCATAACATGTAACAAAAATGCTCCAATTCTCATTTTTCTTTCGCCTGTGGAATACCTGCGAATAGTTTATACGTAGTAAAGGAACTGAGCAAGAAAAATAGATTTGCAATATGTGTTCCATGATTCCTTGGGGATTGACACACAATCCCGGAAAATTCTGTTATTAAAAAGTTCCCATGCGTTCCAAGAAAAGAATAACTGGCCGACGGGAGATGATATTTGACATTAGCCATTCACTTTCCTGATTTAATTAACTCTAAAAATGTTAAGAAAATGTTTTTGAATGATCTCACCCACCTACATTAAAAACGAGAGGCGGCTGAAGTAGTATATACCTTTGCAATCTTAAGCAGCTTCCAGCAAATTTGAGTAACATGGTCATTTATTGCAAGAACTCGGGAAAGGCGACTTGAAAGCGCATATTAAATTAATGTATCTCCATGAGAAGTGGGGAAACAGGATTTAAACATAGGAAACGCGTATCTTTCTCAGAAACAGGGAACCATGAATTAAATGTGTTTATGCTGTAATTGCATCAGTTTATGAAGGAATGGAAATGTTCAAGAGCTCTGAATATGCAAGTCGAATTGAATACAGAATTTAGGCCAAAGGCCAAGCGCTGGGACCTATGAGGTCATCCACCGCTGAAACGGAAATTGACAGTAGAAGGTTTGAAAGGTGTAACAGGAGGAAAACCTCGCAGTTGCACTATGAGTCAATTGTTAGGAGAGGGTGGAAAGTAAGATAGAAGAAAGAGAAGGTAGAGTAAAAGGAACAAAAGAGGTTGCAGCTAGGGGCCGAAGGCACGCTGCAAAGAACCTTAAGTAATGCTTACAGTGCACCGCATGAGGTGCACTAACGGTAATACCTCCTACGGGGTGAATATGCAAATTGCACCATGAGGTGTACTGTAATTTATTCCTACTCCAGACCCAACGCCCAGCAGCTTTAAACTGTATTGAAGAAACTTACCATAGGCCAAGCATCCATTGATTACGTTTTACCTAAGAGTAGTTTAATAAAAATCCGTCTAAAAGCCATCATGATACACACATCTTACTTGAACAGTCAAGAAACCAGTTATTTATAATCATAAAAAACTGGGTAGAGCAGTTCAGAAACTGCAAATGTCCAATAAGTAATATTATTAGAGTAACTATGTCACTGTAGATCTATAGTGTCTGAACTGTCTTTTCTAGTTATTTCTATTTTTCATCGGTGTCATTTAAATTTTCTGTTACAAACAGCAAGAACCTCATTTTTCTTAGCATGATTTTAGCCGGTTGCATTCCATTCATTCGTTTTCAAGGTATTGTTTTCAATTCACACAGATGCTAGGTAGAGCTTGACTTCCTCTTAACTTGATTACAGTTACAGCGACCCGTATCTTGTTAACAGAGCGATAGAATTCCACAAGGTTAGAGACAAAAACTCGACCGCAGTTCATTTCAACAATTTTTGAACTTATCTGTAATGATGCAAAATGATTCATCGACCATCCTAACTTCATGGTTTTCAGAGAGGATAATGACAGAAAATTTAAGCAAATCGTTCGTACCCAAAGTTTGCTCTCTCTCTCTCTCTCTCTCTCTCTCTCTCTCTCTCTCTCTCTCTCTCTCTCTCTCTCTCTCAAAGTTCGAATGATTGAGAATGCTGACTATTAGGATGAATGTGAAGATAACTTACGGCTGGCTCATGAGGAGATATAATTTTAAAGACGGCCGGAAAAATTTTCTCATCCAAAGTCATGGAATTCATTGTAGCAGTCGGTTCATTTTGAATTCCTGGCATGCATAAGAATGGAGAGTAATTTGGAAATATAAACTGGAAGGGTTTCGATGAAGGCATGTGGTTTCTGAAAAACGTTGATAAATATGGGACTTGAAGGACAAGTAAAAAAAGAGACAGCTTCACTGATAATTAGACAGGAGAGAGAAGATTATTTAAACAGATGAATAAAAAATGGGCTACGGCTAAAAACACCAAAGCGGAAACAATTTATTATGCGTATGTAAAATTCAAAGGTGGCATTTCCGGATCAGTGGAGAGTCTGCATGGGTATGAAAGGCAGTGAAAGGGGATAAAAGCAGTAAGTGGTGGGAGAATAAAATCCCAGATCTAGTGAATAATAAAAAGGAAACTGTTATGTATGCCGTTTCAGGACAAACGGATTTATCAGGTAGCATTATGTAAAAGGATGAATACATCGGTTAAAGACAAAAGGAAAGACGGAAAATATTGAAAGTTTATGGCAAATCATTCCACGTGAGGGAAAAAAACTGAGGGGAAAAAGTAAATGCATTACGAAAGATTAAGGAACAAATGGCTCGTTGAAGAGTGTAGTCCTGTCTGAAAGAGTAGTATTCTACAGAACTGCTGAATGCAGACAATGGCAGAGGCATATTTACACGATCCTAAAGTACCAGTAGTTACTGTTAGATTGAAGAGTGTTTGCATTAAGTGAATGATGAGGAAAAGTTAAGTATACCTTAGTTTAACCAGACCACTGAGCTGATTAACAGCTCTCCTAGGGCTGGCCCGAAGGATTAGACTTATTAATTTACGAGGCTTAGAACCAATTGGTTACCTAGCAACGGGACCTACAGCTTATTGTGGAATCCGAACCACATTATACCGAGAAATGAATTTCTATCACCAGAAATAAATTCCTCTAATTCTTCATTAGCCGGCCGGAGACTCGAACTCGGGCCTAACGAGTGCTAGCCGACAACTCTAACGACTCTCCCAACGAGGAACTGAATGATGAGGATGCAAGATGGTTGACTGCCCAGTTAAAGATGAAAAAACCCCCAAGGATTTAATAGGATTACAAGTGAAAAGCTGCAGTGTGACTGTTGCGATGTGACTGAGTGGCTAATGATACTAATTAAGGTATGCTTGGATTGGGAAAGTTTCCTCAGGATTAAGTAAGGGGGAAACATTGTTCCAGTCAAAAGGAGAAAAGTGACTAAGTGATCATAAAGATTATTTTAACATAATATTACTCGCCACAAAAAGCACGACATGTAACAATACGACTGCTATAAAGAGCAATGAAGGTTTAGACAAGAAAGGGTATGTACAGATCATTTATTATATATCTAAGAGTGCCACCATTTCACAGCCTTCACGCACCATTTAGGCAAAATGCATCTAGAAGTCCAAGGCCACACACAGAGTTAGGAGACAAGCCTTAACCCGCTTCTTTTTAATAAAAACTTGACAATTAATTTGTTAGGGTCTTTGTACTTTCTCTCGCTGAACCTCTCCTAAATCTCCTGCCTTTGTGCTTCACCCTCTTTTATGACTTTTCCTGGCCAAAAACTCCTCCTTTCCAGGCAAGACCAGCATCCAGGACTTGACATGTAAAACGCCCTCAGGCGGGCCTAACAGAATTCGCGCACGAAAGATCGTTCGCACCTATATCCCCGGGGTGGCAAACACCAGCAAAGAAGAGAGGTCATATAAGGCCAGGTCAGGGGTCAATGAGCAGCAGACCAGTGACTGACCCAGTACAAACTACAGAGCTTCTTTGTCCCTGAGCACATGGCTCGAACTTGACTTGACCAATAGCCTACCCATCCAAGTGATGACTTAGTACCAATCGTAGAAGTCCCACTCAACCAAGTATCCTATTGACTCTACACCCACGGATCTTAGCTCCAGGAACAAGATGCTGTGTGGTGGGGGGAGAGTTCGGTCAACTTAACTTTTTCTCTTATCTCATACAGCTTCAATTTTCACTTGCATTTTCTTAAGACACTAACAAATTGTTGGTAACCCATAATCAGTGTGTTAAAGTGTAGATTACTTGACAATATTTTGATGTCATCTCCTTCAGCCTTCAGCACTCGCGTTATAAAAATTAAACTGTGCTTTGGCTCATCCAGTGATCGTTTTCCTTTCTCTACATTGCAGAAAGGTAGTGTCTATTGCTCTGTGAAATCATCTGCCTCCACTGTGCCCTACGTCCATCCATCAAGCAATCATATGTTACATATCAGCCTTAATTCTTTATTGTGTTGGCACTCAATTTTAACAC